>NW_022437041.1:3071931-3170775 GCF_009761245.1 Sapajus apella | reverse complement strand
AAAAAAAAAAAAAAAAAAAAAAAAAGTGGTTAGCACAAACAGGGGCAAGGGTAAGGAACGAGAGGAGGGAACATGTTGATCAAAAAGAACAAAATTTTATTTATACAAGAAGGCTTAGTTTTGGTGATCTGCTCTGCATGACGACTACAGTTAATAACAATGGATTGTATGTTTCAAAATTGATAGAAGAGTAGATTTTTAATGTTCTCACTACAGAACAAGTTAGTGAGGTGAAGAATATGTTAATTAGCCTAATTTAATTCTTCTACAATGTACAACAAAAATCAAAACATTATTTTGTACCCCCAAAAGATACACAATTATTATTAGTATATTAATAATAATTTTAAAAATTCAAACAGAAATATAAAAACTAACAATGTTTAAAATCTCATAACCAGAGTTGCATTCTTACTGCTTTGGAATGACCATTTTCTTTGACTGTTGCCTTTGAAGTAAAAATAAATCCAGACTACATTTGGAATCCCTGATAAAATTTCAAAAAATATAGAAACTGAGATTGTAAATAATGTTTCAGAATGAATACTGCAATGATGTGTTTTGAATCATCCTAAAGACTGCCTTATGGTAAAATAGATTGTTCTGGTTTATTTTGCGGGTCATAAAAATGTTACTATCTCTTCAATGACCTTGTATTGTCTTTATCAAAATTCTAAAATGTGCTTCTATTCTATTCTATCTTTTCTCTTATTTGAATAAATTACTGTTAAAGGACATTTTATATTGGCAGTAAATAATCACATGTTGGAATAGATAACCAAATAAATGAAGAAGTTGAGAAAATTGAGGTTAATGTATTGCTGAGTTTTTAATAGAATCTTAGTAAATGTATTCATAAACTACAACTAAGCATCATTTATTTTCTTGGGTTTTATTTATAGTTCTTTACACTATACTCACATATCTTTGTCCAAATAAATTTAATTTTTTATTACATTTCCTACTTTAAAATGTATATAACCACTATTCTATTTTCTTAAATGACCTTGTTACACATGGGAATTTTTTTCCACGTGAACTCTGAGTTGCTTCCTTTTCTATGTATTCTGAATATGAACTTTATATGTTTCATTTTAAAAGCATAAATTTTCCTGGGTATTTTATTCTGTTTGTAGCAATTGTGAATGGGTGTTCACTCATGATTTGGCTCCTTTGTCTGTTATTGGTGTATAGGAATTGATTTTGTATCTTGACATGTTGCCGAAGCTGCTGCTCAGCTTAAGGAGATTTTTGGGCTGAGTTGATGGGGTCTTCTAAATATATAATCATGTTGTCTGCAAATAGAGACAATTTGACTTCCTCTTTTCCTAATTGCATACGCTTTATTTCTTTTTCTTGCCTGATTGCCCTGGCTAAAACTTCCAATACTATGTTGAATAGGAGTGGTGAGAGAGGGCACCCTTATCTTGTGCCAGTTTTCAAAGTGAATGCTTCCAGTATTTCCCCATTCAATATGATACTGGATGTGGGTTTATCGTAAATAACTTTTATTATTTTGGGATACATTCCATCTATACCTAGTTTATTGAAAGTTTTTACTTCTAGATTTTAGTCATCACTTTGAGTAAAATGCATCAATAACTTGTGGGAATCTAACCCAGAGATTGTTGACCCACCTTGCCTGTGAAAAATTCTATATGTATGTTAAATTTGAATTCCAGTAGACTTTATTATAAATTACTTGGTATAATATGTACAAATATAAGATTACAAGAAATCTAGGTGTAATTTATTTTATTTAAACAAATAGAAAACATTTTTTTTTCCAACCTCCCTACGAAGAACCTACCAATTTGTTTTAGATGACTTTTAAATTAAATAATTTAGGTAGCTCAACATTTTTCAGTTATTAGAAAAGTAAATATACATAGCATTTTAACAGATCTTCTCCTATACTGATCTATGGCTTTACTCCATAGTTGTTTATGGAGGATCTACTCATGCCAGACATCCTGTTAAAACACTGGGAAATGTGAGCAAAACTACCTAATATACTTGCTCTTGTAGAGTTTCCAATCTAGAGGAGAAAATGGCCAGTTAAATAATTCACAAAAAATGTTGAGTTTTGCCTGTAATCCCAGCTACTCCGGAGGCTGAGGCAGGAGAATTGCCTGAACCCAGGAGGCGGAGGTTGCGGTGAGCCGAGATCACGCCATTGCACTCCAGCCTGGGTAACAAGAGCGAAACTCCGACTCAAAAAAAAAATGTTGAGTTTTAACATATTTACATGATATAGTAAGCATGTATAGCTGGTAGCTCCAACCTGGGCTTTTACGAGGGAGACAAAGTCAGGGAGTTCTCTTTTTAGAGAGCAATAAGGCATGTGGTTCAGATTTACAGGGGAGTGGCGTAAGTTATGATGCTGTGAACAGAACAGACATGAAAAAGTGGATGTCAGACACCCTCTGTATCCTTTTTGCAAAGAGTAAGGGAGAGCAGGATGTAATATAGAACTGAGGGCAAAGGTAGTGGGACAGATATCGCAAGTCATGCTTATGATTGTAGTCTGTAATAGTGCAATAAAAAGCCATTGAAATGTTATAGAGATTATATTTATGTTTCATAAATTTGTTTTGGATGCAGTGTTATAGGCCCATTAGATGGACAAAAGAACAGTTAGAGTGAGGGCAAAGAAAGAGAATGTCAATAAGCCCTGGGGAAAGTGATTATTGTCTTAGAATCGAGAGGTAGCAGTAGCAGTAAAGATTGAAACCAAGTGAATGGAATCAACAGATAAATATCAGGAAGGAGCAGCAGTGTTCTCTATTAAATTGCACAGAGGAGGCGGCCTATAATTTCTTAGTTTCTGTCGTGCAGAAATAGGTGAATTCAAAGGACATTGCATTAAGGGGAAATGCAGGAAGTAGATCAGCTTTGAGTTATGCCCTTAATTTACTTTGTTTAGACAGATAGTACAATACTTGCAAAAATTAGGCAAGAGGGATTAAGTAGTATGTATGTTAGAAATACTGATCTGATTTTCAGAGGGAAGTGCGGACTAGGGGTAAAAATTTGTGTTGACTCTATTGCTGTTCAAATTCAAGTCTTGGGTATGGTATGGAGGAGTTGGTATGGGGGAAAATGAAGTAAAATGTAATGAGGGCTCAAGATGGAATTGGGAGATCTTCAACTTGTAATAAAATTGTATAAGGGAGGAGTTGAATAAGCAAACAAGAAAGAGAAATGCTTGTAATCATAGAGAATGATTCACGTGAAGCAATTTCATTTTGTAACAAAGAAAAGGGGTGGGTGAAGGGGACAGGATATGACTGTGTCCATTTGAAATCCAGTCAGTCACAAGCTATGATGTCCAAAATCAGAAACAAAAGTCTTTTAATTTTCTTTGGTAATGAACTATTTAAAAAACAATTATGTTGTATCACTAATTGGTCAATATTTTTATTAATAGTGGGAGATAAACTCATCAGAGCCACTGGGAACTTCACTGTGCATTGGCTCTGTGAAGATTGCTTGCAAGATGCCAAAGCTTAGTCTACAAGTTCCAAGTAGAGGAAGGGCTAGAGTCAAATTATGAGATAACATAGCCCGAAATTCTAAAAGATTAAATAAATGCTGTAAGCCCTGATTTAAGATAGCAGGCTGCTTCTAAATGCCCAAGGCTCTGCCCAAAAGGAGAACTTCAGTCTGAATCAGAATCCTGATTCTGGTAGCCATCACTTGACAGTCTGAATTTAACATTGTTCTTGTATTTGAATTATAATCAACTTGTATTTTTACTCTAATTTGATGTCTGAACAAATGTTGGAACGCCCTTTACCAATGTTTACAGTCTTTTCCCCCCTTTTTACACTAAGGATGACACAAAAGACATTTAGAGTATGTATGTGCACATGCACATGTATAGCTTCTGTGTGTTCATATAATTTTGTTGTGTTGGAATTTGCATCACTCTAAATAAGCAAGCATTTAATGGATAAATGGATGTTGGGCTTTTTTACAAAATTGAACTTTACTGTAAAAATATTTTCAGCATATGTTGTATGATGCAGGAGGGAAAAAAATAGTATTTGGATAGCAATTCAGTAAATAACAATTCAGTTAAGCTGAGTGGTACTCTTGCCTGTTATCATTAAGATGGGGGTAATCTCCTAGATATTATTCTTTCCAAGAAATGAGCTGTTTTTACATATTTCATTCCTTGGCATTATCATTATAAAACATCAAAATACAAAAGAAAAAAATATCCAGATGGTGTTGTGAACATTCTCATTAATGAATCAGTTCCTTCACTACGTAAGGCTCAAATGGGTCTTATCTCAACAGAATAAAATGAAAAGAGGAAAAAGTTCTAAATTAATTCTTGAATCATATGCATTTTTCTGTATCTTTTGTTAAATTTTAATAAACATCAACCATTCCCGAGATTATCCATCTGTTTATTTCAAATATTGGGACATTTTGGGTCAGACTGATTTCTGGTATACTAAGGAATCAGATAATTTATTTTTAATTTAAAATCCCAGCTGGGCGTGGTGGCTAATGCCAATAATCCCAGCACTTTGGGAGGGTGTGGGGCGCGGGTATCAAACGGTCGGGAGTTTGAAATTATCCTGGCAAAACCCTCCCCCATAAAAAAAACAAAAAAAAAAAAAAAAAAATCAGCCAGGCATGGTGGCACATGCCTGTAGTCCCAGCTACTCAGGAGGCTCAGACAGAATCACTTGAACCTGGGAGGCAGAGGTTGCAGTGAGCTGAGATTGCACTGCTGCCCTCCAGCCTGGGCGAAACAGCGAGACACCATCTAAAAAATAAAAATAAAAAAGCCCAAACATGTAGTATGTGGTAATGTTGGGGATATGAGCACTAACTGAAAAAAAAGTTGTCATTTAGAAAAGTACCTTGAGACAAAGGCAGCCTCCTGTTTCACTACCTGGAGTTCATGGAACAGAGAGACTCATAGATCAAATTAAATTGCTCGGAGCACATAGTTTTTAAATCAATTTAAAGCATAGGGAGAAGCAAAGGAGAGAGAGATGGGATGGGTTGAAAAGTTTATTTTAATACAATAAAATAAAAATAAAAATAAGGTGCAAGCATGTTGAAAAGTCCAAAATAGCCGAATTCTGGACTATGCTATTGTTGTCCCCATTTAGGGCCATGGGTCTTCAGGCTTGAGGTTGGGGCTTTTGCTGGGGAACCGCCCTTTTCTACCCAGTGTTTCCTTGTCTTCTGTCCATATCACTATGTTCGTATGTATTCTCTGCTACATCCATTTTTCCCCATTGGCTTTAAGGCTGTAAGGCCTAGACTTGTGGTTTCAAGCAAAGGAACCCATAGAGGGGGATTTATGGTAGCCTAATAACATATGTTTGCTTTATGGGAAAGACACAGGGACAGTATGACTGGCTCATAGCTATAGTGTGCCAACTGGTCTGCTGAACAGCCACTGATTTTGTTTGTGTTTCTTTGAGAAGGAACACATGGAGACAGAATCTTTTTCAATGATGAATAGTGAATTAAGGCTTTATGAATAGTAGATGCTCACGGATTTTTAGTATATGAGTACTTAGTTTACAGGTACCTTATGTGCATTTAATTCCTCTGAAATATTTAGTATCTTTTGGCCCCTCCATTTCTTTTTAATGTTTAATGCACACAAGGACTACTATATACGTCATACACCTTGAAATGTTTTGCTTTTTTCTGAACAACAACCTTATTCATCTCTTTCAATACTATTGAATATTCTCAAATGCAAATGATTTTCCAAAACTTAAAGACAAAAGTCTTCTCCTTATTATGTGCTAAAAGAAAGGTCAAAATTTTAGTGCAAGTCTTAGTCAAGAGTACATTATTCAAAAAGTGACTTTGAAATATTTCATTTCAAAGTTCCTTCAGCTCTGATAACTAAGAGCCTATAGGTGCAGGCATATCAAAAGAGCAAACATTAAAGCGTTCTCGATTTTAGCGTAGATCCAAGTTCAAATTGGTTAAAGTAAAGGATCTACAGAGTTACAAGATAAGAAATTTATGTGAAGTTATGCAGGAAAATGCTTACAGTTCACTTTGCCAAGAAAAAAAAAGATATGAGAAGATATTTAGCAGATTAAATATTAATGAGTTCTCCTTCTGGGACACTGTGTAGAGTAAACTTGGAATAAATGATGAACATTACAATGGATCAAAAGAAAACACTTTTAAGTAGAAAAGTTTTCTTATGGGATTATCACTATAAAATAAACTTTTCTTCTTGGCTTTTCCTCTTTGACTTTCTGTCTATACATCTGAGTAAATATAAGCCTAATCACACATGCTATATGTACACCTAGTTCTAATGGTAAAATAGCATACGATGTACTGTGTGTGTGTTCACAGAATTTTGTTGTCTTGGAATTTATTTGGTTGATGCAAAAGTAATTGCAGTTTTTATTATTACCTTTGTAGCAAAAACTGCAGTTACTTTTGCACCAATCTGATATATTACTCTAAATAAGCAACCATTTAATGGATGAATAGATGATGAGCTTTAAAAAAAAATTGGACTTCATTGTAAAATATTTTCAATGTATATTATATGACGCAGGAGGGAAAAATTAGTATTTGGATAGCTATTCACTAAAGAACAATTCAATTAAGCTGCATGGTACTCTTGCTTGCTATCAGGATGGGGGTAATCTTTTGGATATTAGTTAATTGAAGTTATTTTACTCTGTCAGATTGCCAACAGTAAAACAGCTTACCCATGATTCTTGTAGAAAATAAAGAATGTAAAAAAAAAAAACAATAACACAATGAAAAATACAAAGACTAAACAAACATTAAATATAAATACCAAGCACATGCATAAGACATGAACTCATACAGTAATACTCAGCTTTGAAATAATCAACTAAACTTACCAAAATAGCAAAACATAATAGAAAACAAGAGAAAACCTAAACACTAAGTTATAAAGTTGTTTTAAATTGTGTATGCTAAATTTTTGATATTTATATTATAAGCAACTGTAGCCCTTCTAACAGACTAGATATTAGGCAATATATAACCAGAAACAACTTTTTTATACATTAAAAAAATAATAACTTCAGACTGGGTGTGGTGTCTCACACCTGTACTTCTAGCACTTTGGGAGTCCAAAGCAGGAGGATCGCTTGAGCCCAAGAATTTGAAAACAGCCTGGTCAACAGACTGTGAGACCTTGTCTCTATAACAATTTAAAAAAAAAAATTAGCAGGGAATGGTGGTGCATGCCTGTAGTTCCAGTTACTTGGGAGGCTGAGATTGGAGGATCCCTTGAGCCTGGGAGTTCAAGGCTGCAGTAAGCCATGATCATGCTGCTGCACTTCAGCCTGGGAAACAGAGCAAAATTAAATTGCTCTGTTTAACTCCATCTCTAAATAAACAAATAAATAAAATAATTTCAATCAGAAACATATTTCACAGAAACACATCAATATATGAAAAAATTTGCTAAAATTAATTCTTCCAATAGTTTTCTAAAATGGCAAAAACATTGGAACAAAAAACATTTAACGCTCTATTTTAACATTTACAATGTTGTGTTGTGATTAAAAGTAAATTATAAAATGGTACAGATTTATTTTTATAAATGTAAGCCCTAGTTTTAATAATTAGATGTAGGGAAATTAATTAATTTTTAGACATAATTTGCATTCTGAAGACTGCTATTTGTTTTAATTGAATAACCAATTCCTTACTGGAATGAAAATTCATGTGAAACACAACAGTTTTGTTTTAATAGCTTGTAATTTTGTTTATCACAACAGTTATTGAACAGTTATAGAATTTAAGAAGTATTGTGCTAATGACAAGATCGCTGGTGTTAAGCAGAAAGAAGGCCTTTTTTTACTTTTGAGGAGAAGTTAGATTTAATATAATGCTGTATTAAGTAGGTTTCATAATTGTACAGAGATAGCTATAAAATTCAAGAACAAAATTATTATTACTGGTGTGTAAACTCTTAGCCCTTAAGCCTCTTTTCTACATTCAAATTGTGTGCATTACATAATTTTCTAACAATACAAGACTTTAGATTTACAGAAGAGAGAAAGTATTAAATGACTGCAAAATAAGTGTAAAAATTTTGCAATTCTGTGATACATGAATGTATGTGGATGATAATGTGTGAAAAAATATATGATGCTGAGTCACTTAAATTGTTCTGTTAAGTGACTGTATATTATATTTGAAATTTAAAATAATAAAAGATATAAAATTGAGGGATAAATCAGAGTTAATAATGGACTTTATAGAGCCCTAAGCAATTGTTTAGGATTTATTTAATAATTAAAATATTTACAAATTTGGTACAATTGGGTTAAAAGTTTTAGTCAGAAAACAAGCAGCCAAAATACAGAGGAAAGGAAAGGAAAAAAAAAGGTCTAGCCCGGAGCCAAAACTGTGCGAAATACAATGACTTCTAAAATATTCAATAGATAATACTAACTCGTTTTTATGAGACAAGACAATGTAAACTAAAATGCATCTACTCTAATTAATTGCTCAGAAGCAGAAGAAAGTATATAATTATTGAACTAATTCTGGAAGTGGACATAATTAGCACATTAATCATCCACCCTAAATTATTTAATTCAATAATAATCCTGGAAGAAAAATTAGTATTATAGTCAGCAGTAAAGTGTTTTGCATTTAATGTGCCTCATCATAGTGCTGTCAAATGGAATAAATGATGCCTTCAAATAATTTTTTAAAAATATTTTGATTAAATTAAATTGTTAGGATATATTAATTTCTACTGAGTAGGATAATGAGTTAAAAAAGAAAACAATTCAGTAATTATCTCAGTTTTATAATTTCTCTTAGACATAAACCAATTAGCTCTCCACAACCCAATATAAGCTTTATCTCATTGGCACTGTAGTTTAAAAATTCCAGCTAAAATACTGAAAGAAGGAAGAGGAAACATATGTAAAATAAGATTATAATGAGTTCTTTACAAATACACTTCAGAGCTATCTGACATTAAAAAATTAAATGTTTAGTGTGTAATATGTATTTAGTTTTATAGTTTATCCTACATTTTGATATTTATTAATAAAAGCCTATAAACACTGTGAAAGAACAAAAATATTAAAAATACACCTGAGTATTGAAAGCCAGCTATGGAAAAATACTTCTTCCCTTGTGGGCTCCTGAGCCTGTTTATGAAGATCTATGTAATGGATTGTGCTCCTGAGAGTCTTGCTTGATTGACATTGGGAATGGTGTGGAGTCATGGTGAAAGCAAGAAAGATAAGTAGTGTGAGCAAAGTGGGGGATGAGGAGAGATAGCTGGGAATTCTCTGTTGGTTGGGTTTGGGAAAGTTTTGGGAAATCCAAAAAGGAAAACTGGAGTATATGAGAATGAGACCAGAAAAGAAAAAAAGAGAAAGGGGATATTAAGTATTTTTGATGTTATGATTAAAATCTACGTTTTGTGTTTTGGGAAGGATTTCGTAAAGATTACATTTGTTTTTGTCTGCTAAATAGCAGACTTTAAGCATACTACCTCAAGAAAGAAGCAAGAAGCTTTTTACTGGGTAATATATACATGTTTTCTAATTTGGGGGCTCTGCCAAATACTCAGCCAAATTTTAAAAAGAAAGAAGTGTTCTACTTTTGTAAGATTATTGTCCAATGCATGATTGTTGGATTCAATGGAAGCTTTCTATGAGTAATCTGTGGTTGTATTAAATTTATAAAATATATTGAATGTTCACATCTCTGACTAATGTTCCTAGAAGTAGGAACTTTATATATATGTAAAGTGTGTGTGTGTGTGTGTGTGTGTGTATATATATATATATATATATATATATATATATAAAGTATATATATAAAAGTATATATATAAAGTATATATATACATATATATATATTTGCACATGTACCCCAGAAGCTAAAGTACAAGTGTATATATATACATAATCCAACATATATATATATATACACATATATATATATATTTATAATCCAACATATATATATGTTGGATTTTTTTATCACAACAGTATATATATATATATACACACATGTATATATATGTATAGTTGTTGTGGTTTTTTAGGTTCTGGGGTACATGTCCAGATCATGCAGGATTGCTGCATAGGTACATACATGGCAATGTGGTTTGCTGCCTCCATCCCCCCAGTGACCTATATCTGGCATTTCTCCCCATGTTATCCCACCCCAACCACCACTTTATGAGGTTGAATAGCAAGTATAATTATTCCTTCTCTGAGCAATGCATCGCATAAAATAAATATGTGTAAAGTGTTGCCTAGGTGGTACACTTTCTCATTATCCATGGAAGATGGCATGCTAGACTTCATTGTGATTTTAGACGTGATTGGTCCATAACAGCCAAATTGGTATCGGTCGATGAAAGACAGTGGAGTCAATGACCCTAATGGTGAAAGGGGAGAGGGCAGATAATTGGAAAGGAAGAGGAGCACATATTAAAGTAGGCTGTTTTTCCACTTGATTTGATACTGCTTTAAAAAAACAGAGATTCTACAATAGTTCAGCTTCAGGCACTCAAATTGTTATAGTTTTGTAACTTGTGTCGAGATTCAAAGATCCTTGAATTTTGAACAGTCAAGAGCGATGGCAGGCAACCACCAGCTTGTCTGTTGGAGTTCACATGCATCAGATGTGATAAACTTTCTTGTTTAGTGATCATCACTTTTCTGTTTTGTTTTTCTTTTGTTTTGTTTTGGTTTTGGTTTTTTGAAGTCCTAGATACACAGAAGGGTTAAATAGTTTTCTCTAGTTCACAGACCTGTCAAGTGTCAGAGCTGGGATCCAAACATGAGCAGTTTTGCTTCAGAGTGAAAATTCTCATACTCATTTTACGTGTTGCCTCTGGGGAAAAATGTGTTGGAAGAGGGGTCATTTAAGTAGCCTTCTCAGTTCCATATGATGAGGGTTTTTAAAATTCTTGTCCTGAAGGGGGTAGATAAATTGAATTAGGTTTATTCTGGATCCAAGTTGGTACGATATAAATGTTTCTATAATATAATTGTGTATCATCTGTTTTATATTTCTCAAAATAATTTTAAAAAAAACACACAAAAGCCTATAAGCAGATACAATTATGAAGTGGTCTACTAGGAATCCTACATTGGAAGATTTCTGGAGAAAATTATCAATCCATTTCTATCTTCCAGTATACTGCAGATTATTTAGCAAATATATTATGATCATTATTATTGTATACCACTATTATCATTTTAATTCAAGTGTGTTTTCAAAGAGACCTGATAAAGATTAGGAAAGAAAACAGTGTCATCGTATTTCCCTTTTTTACCCTGTGCCTTCTCTAGGTGATTTTATTATGGCCTATTTTTCCATGATGACCTGGATATACGTATTTAAGACATTTCTACCGAGTCTGGAATATAGAAAAACATGAGAAGAGTGTTATGGGGGAATACAGTAGTTGGGGATGAGGTATTTGACTATGAGGAAAGATTGCAGCATGCCTTATGGAAGAAGTGATATTTCCAATGTCTGATTCTTTTAAGAAAAGAAAAATCAATAAAACAAGCAGTTATGGTAGAAGGTCCCAGATCCAATTAGATACAAAGGCAAGGTTTCTCTGAAGAATAAAAAAATACTCTGAATTTTTTAATTGGAATCTCAGGGATGGAGTAGACATTGTTGGCCTCAGTTTTCTCATATGCAAAATATAGATGTTTATCTAACCCATTAAGTGTTTTTCAACCAAGGCTGATCATCAGGATCACCCATCAGTACATATACAGATGCCAGCAGTTAGATGATTTCTAAAACCTTGTATACCTTTACTTTTATGAAAAAAGAGAGAAATGTTTGTTTTCTGAAGCACTTGAATGATTCTTGCCTCTCCTGCATGTTTTAGTCTGATTACTATATAGTCCTGTTTAGATTGGCATTTCATCCTGTATCTCTGCTGAGAGAAAAATTGGTTGGATGGTTTCCTTTTCATATTTGAACTTAAATTTCTCTACACATAAAGGGTAATGATGATACATTTTGAATGCTGCAACTTCATTTTTCTATAAAATTGTTCAGTATTTCAGAGTTGAAATACTGCTAAGGTGATAGACCAGTATTAAAACAAGTTAAGATGGTAGTCCTACAGTTTAGATCAACATTTATTTCAATTTGGAGGTTCCTTTAGAACATACAGCCACTGAATTCCAAATTTGAAACTTTTTCTGTTAATAGCCTAGGGTATAAAAAAGCTAATAAATAAAAAAAAAATAAAAAGCATTTCTTGAAAAGATAGTTGTTTAAAAAATTAACTCCATATCCATCCAAGTTCTAATGCCCATATTGGAAAAGCATTATAAAGTTGAACACCTTTTTTCTCAAACGGTCATTAAGTGGTTGGATTATACAATCTAATTCCTTTAGATTTTAATATTACACAGTTATTTCTTTGATTAAGGAATTTAAAAACAAGATCAGGGGTTGTATCTAACTGGCAATAAAACCAGTGAGAGCCCTTTGTTAAATTATCAAATATTACCATTCTTTTATAGTATATTTGTTTGCCTATCTGCATCATAAAAAAGTGATTCAATTTTTTCCTCATAAAATTTGAATAGAAATATTCTGATCATACTTAGAGTTTAGTAGTATTTGATTAGAAGTTATGATGTATTTATGGAACAGATATAGAACATATTGTGCTTTTTTCTTGATTGTTGCATTTAGTTATTAAGTTTTCTTTGCATAATAAAGATATTAGATATTTAAAATTTAAGAATGATTTTTAAATCATTTTGTGTATATATATTGTTACTGCTCGAGATCTTATACAGTTCAGACACAGGCATCGCTTCCACATAAAAGCCATCTTCTGGATGGATAAAATGGTTATAAATATGAAATACCGAGTTACAGATGTTCTACCTTTAAGGATTCTCATAGCGTAGTTCACACAGCAGCAGTACCAGCAGCATTACCTAGGAACTTGATCAAGATGTCAAGTTTCAGCCTCCACTCCAGATTTTCTGAACCACAATTCTGGCAGTGGGGTCTGGACATTTGTGTTTTAATATGTACTCCATGTCATTGTGATGCACCCTAAAGTTCTAGAACCACTGGTCATTTTCACCAATCTACCTTTTATATTTTAACTATAATGTAATGATATAACTTCTGATTGTCCCTTGAATTTTGGATTCCTGTTTTATGTTATTTGAAAGAATTCTGTTGTGTTAGGAATACACAAAAGTTCAAATATTAAAGTACAGATTGCAAGGCAACATTCAAAGTAACTTTGGGATAACCATACCCTATTGTTATAGCCTCACTCATGAATTGATTTATTTATTTACAAATAAATACAAGCTAGGCTCATGATAAATTCTATGAAAAAACTAAACAGAGTAAAGGAATAAAGTATGTGCATGTCAGGGTATTATAGATGCTATTTTACGGCATTATTGAGGAGGACTTTGATAGAGAAGATAACATTAAGATAGACTGAGGGAAATGAATGTGTGGTCCACAGACATTTGAAGGAAAGCATTTATAGGCCTCTAATAGCAAATGCAAATACACTGGAGCAGGAGATCGTCTGCTGTGATTGAGAAAAAGCGAAATATCAAATAGGCTAGGAGCAAGTGAAAAAGCGGTAGGAAATAAGGTCAGAGCAGCAAGGACATACCCCATCATAGGCTACACTGAGGAATCTGGATTTTACTTTTTAATGTCTTTTAATCCCGTTAGGACTGTGAAGTGCTCATGTAGATGATTTTTAAAATTCTTCCTAACCCTAAAATATTTAGAGACTTGAATCTATTTTGAGTATGCCAGGAAAATAGTAATGAATAAAAAGGCAGCCAACCTTACGGAGTGAAGAGGATGAAAGAAAAAATTCAAAATATTTTGTAAACTAGTCCTTCCTAAGATATACTAGGGAGGGGTTCAAGATATACATTGAACTTAGAAAAGGTTATTAATTGAGGATCAAACTTTAAACTTGTTCATGTCCTAGGAATGCATGAAATAGATAATCTTAAAGCATATCTAAGATGGATTAAACTACTACAGTGTCCTTCCACTCTATATAATATTCCTGCCCTTTAGTTAATTACCTATTTCGAGTAGCAAAATAACCTTACATAATGCCTGTCCCTTGTTGGAGAAATGTAATTAAAAACAAAATCATCTGCCAACCTAGAAATCTTCTCAACGAAGGTAGAAAGCAGAGAGAGAGAAAACTAATTTGTCAAATAAGCATTAAACCAGAATGTGATGTGCATCACAGCCAACCTGCTATAAAGACTGCAGAGACAAAAGAACTTTTAGCTTTTTATATAGCAGAGCAGATACAACCCATTTCATACGTTTTCTCGAGATAAATAAAACCTAGTCGTCAGGTAGGAGGACTTGACTGCACCAGTAAACACATAGTTCATTCTAAATTCACCTGATAATTGGGGTGGCCATCTGTTTTTGCTAATTGTCTTTATCCAAAGGAAAAATATGTTTCTCATATCTTTGTGACATGAGATAGGTTTGCAACTTGGGGCTAGGCACCAACTAAAGTATAGGCTCCTAGCTTGTCACAGAAATGAGAAGATAGGGGACATTATCTTCCTTGATGATTGCCTTTCAAAGAGATGGCTCCCAGGTCCTTAAGAAAAATATAAGCCGGGCGTGGTGGCTCACGCCTGTAATCCCAGCACTTTGGGAGGCCGAGGCGGGTGGATCACGAGGTCAAGAGATCGAGACCATCCTGGTCAACATGGTGAAACCCCGTCTCTACTAAAAATACAAAAAATTAGCTGGGCATGGTGGCGCCTGCCTGTAATCCCAGCTACTCAGGAGGCTGAGGCAGGAGAATTGCCTGAACCCAGGAGGCTGCGGTGAGCCGAGATCGTGCCATTGCACTCCAGCCTGGGTAACAAGAGTGAAACTCAGTCTCAAAGAAAAAAAAAAAGAAAAGAAAAATATATTTTTTGCCTGTGTTGTAGAACTGGAAAGAGGTTTATTTAGCTTTTAAAAAGATTTGCATGCATTTTAAAGAGAAAGAGAAGAGTTCTAAAGTGAATGTTCTGAGAAGCGGGGGAGGGTCTCTTCTTTTTTTGCACAAAAAAGAATTTATTTTTCTTATTTTTAATTTATATTTGCCTTAATAGTCTTAGTTTCAGAACAATGTAGAAAGGCCAGGCACTGCCACTTACATACCCGGATGGCATATAACAATCCCACCTTCCTTCCCTTATGATTTAAGAAAATGCTTGCAATTTTAAATAGACACCTGAGGTACTTCTTTGCAACCTAGAATTTGAAGACATTTATGTACTATTTAGCCAATACATGGTGGTGAATCCAACTACTGGAGAGGGGTGAGGATCAGAGAAGTGTACAGATTCAGGAAATATGTAGAAGTTGAAATCTATTGAACTTAGATTGATGGGATATAAAACCTGAGGAAAAGTCATAGATCTAATGATCATTTAGGAGTATCTGGCTTAGATTTCTGCTAGGAGCACTGTGGAACCATTCACAAATATGGTAACAGTAAAAGAAGAGGGGAAGAACTATCAGGAGAAATGAGGCAGGGAAATAAGCTCAAATATGTAATGTGAGGTTCTGTAGGATATACACATAGATGTACATGTGTAAAAATGATCTCCTGTAAATCCTGTATGCTCCACATGGTCTATTTGAATAGGATACTTTGTTAACCTTATGCCCTTATTAATTCTACTGGCTCCTCATCCTCCTGCTGCCATCAAGCAACATTGCTTTCTGAAGTTATAAAATACAATTACAAATGAAACACGTTATTCATCATAACAATACAATATATTCATATTAAAGGAAAATAATAGGTTTACCGAGGACAAACAACTGCCATAAATTTAATTTTTTAACACGATAGCTGAGGTAAATATGAACACTAATCTTGGTCATTAAGGAGATTGGAGTCTGTGGCCTTTGATTATAATTTTTATTTGTACCTATAAGATAAGAAATTAGAAGAATATAGATAGTATTTTGTAACATTACATCATATAATGAAGTATGATGATATCTATTTTTTTAAAGAGTAATAACATTTTTTCCAGTGTTTTCTAGATTATTTTATCCCACTTTGAAAACAAAAGAAAGACCTAGGGTCATCTGTGCTGTGACTAAATATGTGGAGATACTCAAAATACTATATTTGTTGGAATGGAAATATATTTAAGTAATCCTCTAACCTATCCCATTGTTTTTCAGCTGAGGAAGTTCTAGGTGGTGATAAATGCTGAGACAGATGTAATTGATATAAAGGTACTTGGGGGTTGACAACCTCAGTTTTTATTTCATGGAGTATGAGTAATCATAGAGTCTATCAGAGAAAACTGAAATGCTACCTCTCACATTCAATGGCCAGGTAACAAATATTGTGGATCAACAATGACTTGTGGCCCAGTGCAGTGGCTCACCCCCATAATCTCAACAGTTTGGGAGTTGAAGGCAGGAGGATCACTTGAGGTCAGGAATTCAAGACCAGTCTGGCCAACTTAGTGAAACCCGTCTCTACTAAAAATACGAAAATTCATCGGATGTGGTGGGAGGTGCCTGTAATCCCAGCTACTTGGAAGGCTGAGGCAGGAGAATCACCTGAACCAGGGAGATGGAGGTTACAGTGAGCAGCAATTGCACCACTGCACTCCAGCCTGGGCAGCAGGGTGAGACTCTGTCTCAAAACAAAACAAAACAAAAAAGACAATGACTTGTGTTTTATCATTGTTGTGTATTTATAGGTAAGGTTCTCTTAAAGACAAGGTTGTTTATTAATTCCTTTTTCTCATGTCCTTTATGTTTCTACATAGAGTCACTGCCACATACTCACGTACCAGACTATAAATGAATATGACTGAATGTGTCCGCAAGGGTATGCACAGGTGTGTAGTATTAAAATATTTATGGCAATTGATGTTGTAACCATCAATATTTGAATCTCGGTCGCCATTGCAAAGTAATCCAACTCTTGCTATGATAAAACCATATTCCAACCTTAACGTTTCCCATATGCAAATTTAGTATCCAAAAGTTCTAATATAATAAACATATATTTATTATTTCTACTGCCAGACAGCATTTGTGTACTCAGTGACACAGCTTTATCTCATTTGCTATTTTAAAAATAGAGGATTAGCTGATCAGCGGCTGGCTATTCTTAACGGCAACTATGTAACTGATAGCTAGTAATTATGGTGTCAGAGAGAGTGCTATATTTGTAGGTCCACAATTCCATTCTTGACTTTGTGGTGACCAGAAACAGAATGTGCTGACTAAGCAACCTGAGCAACCTCATAATGACTGTTCACATACATAAGGAATTTTGGTAAGGAATCATTTTTGAAGAGTTGCTAGACTAATTTTAATGTTTTTAGATATTTAAGAGCCAAAAGCTTCACTTCTGGTAGCCTAAGGCTTATGACTCAAGAAAAAGTGTGACTGGTTAGGTTATTTCTTGAATATATGCTGTTCTTTAGTTACTTTCTAGGACTCAGGACTCAGAAAGAAGCAAACTACTGAATTAATATTGGAAACACTCTGAAAGCCTGTTTTTAAGAATTTACAACAGAAGAAAGAAATAGATGAAAGAATCAGAATATTTCTAGTAAATTTGGGAGATAGTTTCTCATATTGCATATTGCAAAGGCATTTGTACTTCCAGTAGCTAAGCACCTTAAATCCCTACATTTATGGAACTAGAAAATGAAAAAAATTCCAAACATTTAAATGAATTTCTTTTTCTACATTCTTCCTGAAACAATTACACAATTATTAAATGATTCACTTTATATACAGTAATAATTGCTGATTAAAGGCAGATGCATATCACATATATGTTAAAAATTTAGCTAAGAATATTATAAAATATTTTGCCAAATTTTCTAGATAACACAAGTAATATTTCACAACAATGGCAGGTAATAATTTAGTTGCAATTCATAACTTGAAATGTTTTTCTTTCTCTCTGAATAGCCGTCGTTGAATGTATATTTCATACTCTTAAAAATATTACATTTTTTGTTTTCTAGACTAGATGACTGATACTTCTTTGGCATTTTCCAATAGGCATATTTTAAAAATTTGCAAATTTTTATACTACTCCTGTGAGGCAGGAATACAATAAGGCAATTCAATTTACTTTCACCCATACCCAAATGTTGCTTCAGGATCCTCAGACTGTTGGAATCATACTCTTGTAATCTATTGTATAAGTTCTTGTGGATTGGGAATTGTAGAAACATGGACTTATCGTACCTATTTCTTTCACATATTAACTGTTCATTTGTGTTAATACAGAACATTTCTTTTTTAATATGATCTTCACTTTTTTTTTGAAACCATGTACTCAAGAACATAAATGGCACTAATCTGAAACATAAAGATCACTGTTCATGTTTACAGCTGTGTGATCATTCCCCAGATTTAGATAATGAGCATTTCTAGCATGCCTCAAATTTTTAAACCTGTTTTTGTATCTTATATTTATAAAGCTACCTGATTACTTGATGGCATACAACTTGACTTCTGTACCTTGACTTCTATACAGTAGTGTTTATTACGGTACCTTTAGCATATAGCTAGAATATGAGAAGTACTCAACATGTTTTTTTGAAAAAAATTAAAAAAACACTTCTTTGCTGCATAATGCTGAAATGAAGGAATTGTTTACTGACTGCAATATATTTCTCAGAGATTTCAGACTTCATTCCACTTTAGTACAACATACCTAGTCACTGAATCACCTACTCCTGTTTGTTGTTCAGCAAACAGGGAATTTCTTAGCTTAGGTGAGAAATCTGAGTGGCTAGTGGAGGATAAGGTTGAGGAGTTCAGCCCAAGTTACCTAAGCATGTGGAGTGTGAGGAGAATTTACCTGGTACTCTCAGTCTAGAAGTTTACCAGACACCTGCCTCTCTTAACTCCTACCTCTTTTCAGTCAGTCTTGTTCATTCTAACTCATAAGTCTCAATTCTTTCCATTTTTTTTTTCTATCTCAATTGCTTCCACCATGAACAAAGCCAACTTTAATTTTCACTGGGAAAACTACATCTGCCTCCTAAATCATCTCACTGCATCCTGTTTTAAAGCTTCCAGTCCCTTCTCTGATATATCATAAATGAAGTTTCAAAATGCCAGGTCTGATCATGCCATACCCCTCTGTGTAAAAGTTGTGGCGCTCGCTCTTGTTAATTTTTTAGATTATGTCAATGATAGCACACTATGTATATTTATTTTTATCTGGCTTGCTCCTTAGTCAACATGTATTAGAACCTGACAGTTTTGATTGTTTATGGTCATATATTAAAATACAGAGTATGAAGTAAAAGGCTTAAGAAACAAAATGAATGATATTAGTTCTTTCTGGAGAGGGATGGAGAGACGGCAGTCATTCTGCAGGTAGTAAAGAAGACTCTAACTTTATTTGTATTGTGTTATTTTAAAAGAAAAAGGTATATATATTAAAATATTAATATAAATTTTGTTAATTCTGAATGATAGAAATACATATATGTACACACACATATACCTATATATACGTATTTCTTATTTATGCATTTTTGTATTTTTTTAATTTCTAAAATTTTCAGAAATGCCCTTGGGAAAGCAGGAAAACCTAACTGATTATCTTGCTCTTAAAGACAAGCTACGTTTCCTGATACAAACCCCCTATATGAATTCTTTAACTTTCTTTTTCACCACTCCAGTCATATGACCTCTTTTGTTTCTTCTGGTAGACGACACTGTTTCTTAATCCAAGGCCTTTACATGTGTAGTTTCTTTTGCTTAGAGGGTTTTTGGAGCATAGGAATATGTGTCGTATCCTACAGTGCTCATGAGAGAAAAAAATAGGTGCAGGCACTTTTGAGTACAATTCATTGAGATACGTAAAAATTTAAAATGCTCATACTTGCTGACCCAAATCCATTTCTCTGTAGCAGCCTTACAGAAACCGTCACACATATGCAAGTGATTATATATACAAGAAAATTCGTGGAGGTTTTTATTGCAATAGCAAAATTTAGATTCGCCTAAGTATATTAGAATACTATTAGAATTATGGAATACTATGTACCATCCACAAAGAATAATGAAACAACAGCTGCGAACTTAAATAAGGAGGTCTTTAAGGCTTTCTTATTGAGTGAAAAAGAAATGCCACAGAGTAATATATATATGAAAATATTTAAATAAAAGAAAGTAAAATAATATTATACAGTTATTTTAAAATTTTGTATTCATTAAAATAATATAAAGTTTAGGAGACACTATATTGATGAGAGTGCCTCTTGGTAGTATACAGGGAAATGAAAGTGGGGCATGGCCGAATGCTCTTTAGCTTAACTTCAATGTTCTTGTTTTTATCATAAGAATAGCTTTATGCATTTTACTTAAATAATTAAAAATTAATAAAATTCCCTGCCATCCTCCAAAGAGAAACATTATTATTCTATAAATCCTTTCATCTTTAATATTCTGATTTTATATTCTTTGGTTGTTAAATTATGCATTGAGAGCTACCATTCTAAATTCTACCACTTCCCAGTAATTAACCTGCATATTTTATAAAAATGATAAAGCTCCTTCTTCTTTGAGTTCTATATGTATATGTATGTTAACATGTATATGTATATATATAAAACATGTGTATATGTATACATGTGTGTTAACATATATGTGTGTTAATTTGGAAGCTTGAAAGCAATGAAGACTTAAAGATTCTCTATGGCATTATTTTGAAATATACTCTAGTTTAAAATATTCAGTACACAACTTTGGGATTTCAATCTTACTATTAAAGGGAATATTTTATCTTTTTGTTGGAATTCCCTTTCATACTATCAACTAAATAATATAACTCTAGTTTGTCTTCCAGCTAAAATCAGTATGATGAGTCTGATGTTATCCTCATATTTACATCTTAATTACATCTCTGTTTTCCAGAGGCCGGCTCACTGAATAACTAACTTTGTGCCTCTACACGTTATTTCTCCTCTCAATTTTTCCTATCTCCATAAATTGCTAAATATATAAGAGTAGTATAACAGTCTATAATTGTTCTCAGACTATCTAAAGAGTCTGGATACTGTTTATTGATAACTAAAATGCAGATTTAGACTATTGAGTCTTTATATAATGCTATGTTATTACTTTGACATTAATGTTTTAGAATTTCCTATTGCTTATGGAGAACCATTTAATTTTATCAGTCTTAGATCAGTATATAGGCAATACAGTTACAATGCTGAATCTTTTAAATCTAGCATCTCATTGATGTTTTATTGAAACTTGAAATTATTTTGAAATCTTTGAAAAGTTCAAATAAGTTCTAAATGCCTTCTGAAAATAGTTGATGTCTTTTGTACTGAAAAATGGATTCAACTTTAACATAACACATTCTAAAAATAGCCCTCTTGCTTTCATATGATTTATATTTTCTTTGAAGCAACCTTGCAAGTGTGTCACTCCTTATGTTTCATTTCATACCAAAAGTACGATGAGCAAGTGAGCAAAGCCTGTCTTATGATCTGCTTGATTTGTGTATCTCAGTACACCTTACAAGTTGGGCATAGTGCAGAAATTTTAAGTTTTTTCCTCATGGGAACCTCAAAGGAATCAAAAAAGCAGTAGCAGGCCAATAGGCAGTATCAGAAGGAGCAACAGAGATTGGATTTTTTTTTTTTCAGTTCTATTGGACAGTTTATGGATCGTATTTGTCATTGGAATAATGTGACTCATTTATATTGTACCTATTCTTCTGTGGAGCTAAAAGCACTTTATAAGCATTCTCATTAATCCTCAAACTTTGCTATGAGCTAAGTATTAGGCAGCTTTTATTCTCATTTATGGCCTGGGAAACTGCAGTTTAAGGAATGTCAGCGTGCAGGCGTTTGCAGTGTTCAGAAAACAGCCAATGGGGTTAACAGTAACTTGTGAACTATGACCAAGTAGTGAAAGTCAAAAGTTCTTTGTAGGCAGAAGTGTTCTGTGTGAACAGGTCAGGACTTTTTACTTCATTTATAGACTTAATAGTAATGTATGTCCAATGAAGCATAATTATTTAAAATATTCTGACTCTTCTTTCCCTTCAGGCAAGTCTTCCTACTGAATCTGTGTCATTAATGGGACTTTTATTCTTATACTCAACCAGGATTAAAACCTTAATTGCCTTCTCTGTTAATTACCTCATTGCCACTGCTCTGTTCAATGGGTTGCCAAGTCATGACCATGCTCCTTTCCCAGGCTTTTCACATGGATCTTTACCTTTCTGTGTCCAGAGACACCCTAATTCATGCAGATATTACTCCTTGTTGAGACAAAAAAAAAAAAAGTAGCTTTTAACAGAAATGACATCAGAATTTTAATCTTGAAAGCTCAAAGAAGTGGGGTCTGGGCACACCTCTGTAGCTTACCAACCATATGACTCTTAGCATTACAGTATTTCCAAGCTTTAGAATTATTTCTATCACATGAAGATAACGATAACTAGCTTGAAAAGTTGGATCATCATATATAAAGTGTAAAAATGGAATGAGAAAATATATGCCAAGTACCAAGCTCTGTGCCTGACATCAATGGGATCTATTTTTACGTTTTGATTGTGAATATAACACATTGTTATGTGTTATATTTTAAAAGTTATGAAACAGAACTTTTCCAGTTCTGTTCCTTCTGCATATCACTCTCAGATCAAAATTTCCAAAATTCCCTTTGATGGTACTAATTATCTTCTTAAAACTCCTTAAAAATATCCCAGTACTTACTCAATTTTCTTAATTTAATATATAAAACCCACCACAATATGGACGCTATAATTTTAGTCTTAATCAACACCATATGTGGTCAACTCCAGTTAACCTTGGCTACTTGCCATTCCCTTTCCACAGCTTTATTTTCCTCCCACAGCTCATTTAATCATGTTGATTCTTTTGCCTGGAATTAGCTCCCCGTAGTCATTTTCTGTAGAATTTGAAACATATATGAAAAACCCTGCCAAAGCGAGGCTCATTCTATACCAGATGTAGCTAATGAGAAGAGTTCTATTAATTGTTTTTTTTTAGGGCTCTAGCCACTACTTTAAAAGCATTTCTTATTTTCCCATGAGGAGACAAAAGTCTTGCTTAATGGAGCCAGACTCTGACATGCTGACAACTGAGCTTTCATGAGACTGTGTTCTGAAAGTTATTCATGAGCAACTTACTTTCTTTTTTCTGTTTTCTTGGATGGCATCACTGCTCTTTACAGGTACCTATTCTCCTTCATCTGGTGTTCCCAGTCTCTTCAGGCCTGCTGAAGCCTCATTGCTGGTCCATTTCACATTTCCTGGTCAAAGACCTGGGATTTTCTGGCTACCCTACCTCCTTCATTCATTAAATAGAGGCAGTCATGAAGCCGGATGTTTGCATTTTCCAGTTGTCTCCCAGCTCTTCTGCTTTGCTCCCTGTTTCCATCTCAATGCCACAAAAATATAATCACATAGAGTTTCTAGACAGGGACCTGTTCTTGCCCTGGAATAACTTCTTGGACGTTTCTTCTTTTCCAGTTAAGATCCCACTCATTTCCTACCTCATCTAAGAACCATTCACTGTGTTGACTGACACAAAACGTTCTTTAAATGTGGCACTGGTGTAATATAACATCATTGGATTGTTAAGAAGATTAAATGAAGGAGCTGAAAAAGAAAATTTTGAGCAATATGAATAATCTAGACTTTTGTTCAAGCTCCATTATCATGGAAATGCTTTTAAAAGATTACCGTGCATAGGGCTGTTTGAAGTCTTTCATACAGGAACTAACAAAGACACCATTCCTGTCCTTTAAGAACACCCTAGCTTATTAACAGGACCATTAGCGCTGTACTAAGCACAGCCATGTCCCTCACTGCACCACTATAGCCTTTACTGTGACTTCAAAGAAAACTCATTATTAAGTGAAATAACCTTTCGATGCACTGAAAAATATTACCTTATAAGATAATAGGCAACACATTACCTTAGACTTTTATCCTTAGTCTTTTTTTAGTTTTGGATGTGAATTTGGGTTCCATTTCATAAAGTACTTTGAAGAAATGTACATCCAAAACAACTTGCCAAATTACATTCACCACATTATAGAACATTTGTGTAAGAAAATTTTCATATGTATAAATTCAGAGGAAAAATTAATAGAATATTTCTGACTGGAGTTTTCTGTAGAGACACTTTACAGTGATGAATCTGTGGCTCATTAACTGAGGGAATTTTTCCCTTGGCATGTGTTTTAAAATATCAATATTTTTCTTCCCAGTATATCTTCTCTCAATATGTACCATCACTACAGCAAGAAACTGGAGTGGTAATTGGGTCACAGTTCTATGGGTGACTAAGAGTAAAAATTAATTTTAATAATATGGTAAGAAAAATGATAAACCAGGAAGGGAATATATTGAACTCTTTTACACTGCCCATTCCAAACATAAGGGACATTTCTGCAATAATAGTAGGACATTCACCTCAAATTTAGATGTATGCATGTAACTACAAAGAGCCTCTTTCAACATGAAAATGGAAAGATTTCTATTAAGTTAATGTCCAGAAAATGCTGTACATATGATGAGTTTAAGGCCTCAGAAGATGTGGAAAACTATCCCAGAGTCACTTCCTAATTAGAGATGGAGCAAAGGCCAGATACTGCTCTCTGAACCCCAGACCAGTCTTCTTTTCTTGAGTCAATGTTTCCATGTCAAAAACAGGAATTACTCAGGAACCTACAAAGATCTGAGAAGTACTTCATATATGCTAGATCATTTATTCTACCAACACATGTATCAGGGAAGCAGGGTTAATTATTTTCAACTTTTATTATCTAAAAAATAAGTAAATCTGGAAATAAAGTACTGGGCTTCTGTCTGTTCATTTAATCGTCTCATAAAATAAAGTAATGTGTTCTTAGGATCTGGTTGGAAGAATTAATGATTGCATACTTTTATAACAACAACAAAAACAAAACACATTCATAGTTTTTTTGCTGTATTTTAAAAATGTAAACTACACTTTTTCTGAGACTAGAAATTTTGCAAATCATTTCAATGTTTATATCCTTCCAGTTAGAGATGGGAAACTTCTCAGGGGAATGCCTCTGAAGCAATTTACTTAGCTTACATTACATGTAATGTGCAGATGGCCAATTATTCCAGTTGTGAATCTAGACTACTTTCCTCGAAGTAAAGAACAAACTAGATATTTTATCTGTCTCTTAGTTTGTTTTTCTTATGATATAGTTTATGTTTGTTTCTAAATGTTCATGTTTTTAGAATGCTTTAGGGAATAAAATAGTTTTGGAGCAGACAAATGAGGAATGCCAAAGAATAGAAATGTTTAGAATTACATGGAATAGGGAATTATTATCATATATCCAATTTTTTCTCTGAAATAGATTTAAAGAAGTATGTATCAGTATCTAAATATTACCACTGCTGCTATAAATCCAAATTTTCACTGAAAATGACAAATTTATTAATATAAAATTAACAAGATAAATCCCGACACCAGAGAAAGTCCTGTTTCTTGGGTAGAAAGTTCAGGTTACAAAATGTCTTTAGCAAACACATTAATGACCATCATCTACCATCAATCCAACACAGGATTGGTCTTTGTTTTAATGTGACATACCAATGTGTACTAAAGCAATAGAAATCATTTAGGTATGTTTGAAAATTTATTATCATAATTCATTAAATAATAATCCATTCAATTATAGGACACACTAGATTTTAACTAACATTAATTAAATACCATACTTATGTCTTGTATAATGGCCAAAATCTAGTGTAACACCTTGCTTAACTACACATTAATCAAAACATTTTAATAATAAAAATTGTCCTTTAATTGACTGTCAAGTTTAGAACAGATTCTAAAACTGCATAGCCAATTTTTAAAAAATATATATTTTATTGCATCTTAGGTTTTGGGGTACATGTGAAGAACATGCAAGACTGTTGCATAGGTACATATGCAATGTGGTTTGCTGTCTTCCTCCCCATCACCTGTATCTGACATTTCTCCCAATGTTATCCCTCCCCAACTCCCCATCCCCTCCTGCCCCTCCCCAATTCCCCCCGACAGACCCCAGTGTGTGATGTTTCCTGCCCTGTGTCCATGTGTTCTCGTTGTTCAACACCCACCTATGAGTGAGAACATGCAGTGTTTGATTTTTCTGTTCTTGTGTCAATTTGTTGAGAATGATGCTTTCCAGGTTTTCTATTACTGGATATATATCCAAAGGATTATAAATCGTTCTAAGAACACATGCACACGAATGTTCATTGCAGCACTGTTTACAATAGCAAAGACTCGGAACCAACCCAAATACCCATTGATGGTAGACAGGACAGGGAAAATGTGGCACATATACACCACGGAATACTATGTGCAGCCATAAAATACGATGAGTTTGTGTCCTTTGTAGGGACATGGATGAATCTGGAAGCCAAAATTTTATACATATTTAAACATATTTGTTGGAGGAAAGAGAATGATGGTAATTCATATATTATAGTCCTTTGCCCCCAAATACTTGTACATAGCCAATATAAATCTTGAGTTTATATGTCTGAACATAAAATTTAAAAATGCTTAATCATGGGGAAAGATTTCTAACCTTTTATGAGCCTGAGTCATACTGATGATCAGTACCTATGGATGAGCAAACTAGAAAGGGAGAGCCCAAATTAATATTAACAAAGATTTTACCTATGTAGCATTTTTTAAAAAGTAAAATTACACTCTGCATAATCTACTTATTCTTTTAGTATCAGAATGCATAGTCATTTTACTTTACAAATGGATATATTACTTTCTACTCTCTTTGATACAAATGTAAATATATCTGTTGTTATGACACATTAGTTAAGTGTTAAAGTATTATGATATTTACTAGGAAGCATTGCAGGATGCTGTTGCTTAGGAGTGGATCAATGAAATGAGAAAAGGCGAACATCCGTGTCTTTATTTTTATGATTTTGTGGTTTAAAATTTTATATTGTGAATCATGAGTTTTAGGCTTATGATTAGACAAAACAAAACTATTCATTTAAACTTCGGTGATTAATTCATCAGAAAATTGTCACTGATCCCCTTCCTTTTACTCTGAGAATAACACATAACAGAAAGCATTTTTTTTTTTTTTTGAGATGGAATTTTGCTCTTGTTGCCCAGGTTGGAGTACGATGGTGCAATCTCAGCTCGCTGCAACCTCTCCCTTCTGGGTTCAAGCGATTCCCCTGTCTCAGCCCGATGCCACCATGCCAGGCTAATTTTTGTATTTTTGGTAGAGACAGGGTTTCATCATATTGATCAGGCTGGTCTTGAACTCCTGGCCTCAAGTGATCCGCCCACCTCAGACTTCCAAAGTTCTGGGTTTAAAAGCATTTTTAAAGTAAGTTTATATTTTAAATAATAACCTAAACAATACTCTGCTGACTTTGACTAGGCTTGATAGAAAATGACAATATTTGGCCGGGCGCGGTGGCTCAAGCCTGTAATCCCAGCACTTTGGGAGGCCGAGGCGGGTGGATCACGAGGTCAAGAGATCGAGACCATCCTGGTCAATACGGTGAAACCCCGTCTCTACTAAAAATACAAAAAAATTAGCTGGGCATGGTGGCACGTGCCTGTAATCCCAGCTACTCAGGAGGCTGAGGCAGGAGAATTGCCTGAACCCAGGAGGCGGAGGTTGCGGTGAGCCGAGGTCGCGCCATTGCACTCCAGCCTGGGTAACAAGAGCGAAACTCCGTCCCAAAAAAAAAAAAAAAAAAAAAAAAAAGAAAATGATAATATTTATAACCAATGGGCTATAAGATACTAAAATAACAAAGAATCAGCTATATTCACAAGGACAACAAAATGACTAACCAATTTAGTGCACTGGTCATTTCAGGAAAATAACTATAAATTTCATGAGCTAAAATAAAAATGAAACATTTGTGCCAGTTGCTTCATGGTCTGATTTCTGCTAAAGTGGCAGCCCTCTGGAGAAAGTCAAATAAAATATTCTGGTATAACATCACTGATATCAACTTGTTCAATTGATGTTTGGGTCTTTTTCAAAACAGTGCAGCAGAAAATGTGTTTTAAAATCTCATTTTTTTTTTCAGCTCGGATTGTTTAGTTCTCTGGTAAGTCCATAGTTTTAATATTTTTAGTTTGTCAGTCTTTTATTATAACAAATTATAATCATTAAAATCCTCCAAAAATGAAAAAAGTCAAATCATTTATCTATTGTAATGTTTAATCATGGCTGAAATAAAGTGTTATAAATGCAATTTTTATCATTGAGTCACCAAGTTTACTTTCGAAGAAAGGACAAAAACAAAACAATTGCTCTCTGATCATTTTATTACTTTTTTAATTTATCGATAGGTTTTTGGGGAACAGGTGATGTTTGGTTACATGAGTAAGTTCTTTCCTGGTGATTTCTGAGATTTTGGTGCACCCGTCACCTGAGCAGTGTACACTGTACCCAATGTGTAGTCTTTTATCCCCCACCTCCCATCCTTTCTCTCAAGTCCTCAAAGTCCACTGTATGATTCTTACACCTTTGTGTCCTTATCTTAGCTACTACTTATGAATGAGAACAGTTGCTGTTTGGTTTTCCATTCTTGAGTTACTTAACTTAAAATAATCATCTCCAATTCCATCCAGGTTGCTGCAAGTGCCATTATTATGTTCCTTTTTATGGTTGAGTAGTATCCCATGGTATACATATATCACATTTTCTCATTGTTTGACGGTCATTTGGGCTGGTTCCATATTTTTGCAATAGCAAATTGTGCATCTATAAACATGCTTGTGGAAGTATATTTTTTTGTGTAATGACTTATTTTCCTCTGGGTGGATACCCAGGAGTGGGATTTCTGAATAAAATGGTTGATCTACTTTTAGTTCTTTAAGGAGTCACCATACTGTTTTTCATAGTGGTTGTGCTAGCTTACATTCCCATCAACAGTGTAAAAGCGTTCCCCTTTCACCACATCCATGCCAACATCTATTTTTCATTTTTTAAATTTTTTATTATGGCCATTCTTGCAGAAGCAAGGTGGAATCACATTGTGGTTTTGGTTTGCATTTCCATGATCATTAGAGATGCTGAGCATTTTTCATATGATTGTTGACCATTTGTGTATCCTCTTTTGAGAAATGTTTTTTTAAACATCCTTAGCCCATTTTTTGACGGGATTGTTTGTGTTTCTTTGATTTGTTTGAGTTCCTTGTAGATTTTGGATATTAGTCTTTTGTTAGATCTATAGATTGCAAAGATTTTTCTCCCACTCAGTGGGTTATCTTTTTACTCTGCTGATTGTTTCTTTTGAGGCACAGAAGCATTTTAGTTTAATTAACTTCTATCTATTTTTCTATTTTCCTTGCATTTGCTTTTGGGTGCTTGGTCATGAAGTCTGCCTAAGCCAATGTCTAGAAGGGTTTTTCCAATGTTTTCTTCTAGAAGTTTTATGGTTTCAGATTTTAGCCTTAAGTCTGTGATTCATCTTGAGTTGATTTTTGTATAAGATGATAGATGAAGATCCAGATTCATTATTCTACATGTGGCTTGCTACTTAACCCAGCACCGTTTGTTGAATAGGGTGTCCTTTTTCCTACTTTATGTTTTTGTTTGCTTTGCCAAAGATCAGTTGACTGTAAGTAATTGGCTTTATTTCAGGGTTGTCTATTCTGCTCCATGGGTCTATATGCCAGTTCTAATACCAGTTCCATGCTGTTTTAGTGACTATGGCCTTATAGTATAGTTTGAAGTCGTAATGTGATGCCTCCAGATTTGGTCTTTTTGCTTAGCCTTGCTTTGGCTATGCAGGCTCTTTTTGGTTCCATATGAATTTTAGGATTTTTTTTTTGTAGCTCTGTTAAGAATGATGGTGATATTTTGATGAGAATTACATCGAATTTATATATTGTGTTTGGCAGTATGGACATTTTCACAATGTTGATTTTACCCATCCGTGACCATGGGATGTGTTTCCATTTGTCTGTGTCATCGATGATATGTTTCAGCGGTATTTTGTAGATTTTCTTGTAGAGGTCTTTCACCTCCTTAGTTAAGTATATTTCTAAGTATTTACTTTGTTTTGCAGCTATTGTAAAAGGGTTGAGTTCTTGATTCTATTCTCAGGTTGGTTGCTGTTGGTGTAGAGCAGGGCTACTGATTTGTGCACATTAATTTTGTAACCTGAAACTATGCTGAATTTATTTACCAGTTCTGAGAGCTTTTTGGATGAATCTTTGGGGTCTTTTGGGTACATGATCATGTCATCAGCAAACAGCGACAGTTGACTTCCTTTTTACCAAGTTTGATGTCCTTTATTTCTTTCTCTTGTCTGATTGTTCTGGCTAGGACTTCCTCTGTCCATTTCAAATTTGTTATTTAGAATGGCTTATATACAGACATACTAACATGCTAACATTTTGAAGGAGACTGAGAACTGTGGATTTGTGGTTTACTGATATAGTTACTTTGGGGGAAGATGAGCAAACACAGTCTCTATTCTTTTCATTCTTCTTTTTATACATTAGTCATTTAAAAAATTATATACATGGTACTATAAAAAATATACCATTGGCTCTCCATGTTCAGGGGTTTCACATCCATGGATTCAACTAATTGCAAATTGAAAGTATTTGGGAAAAATTTCCATTAAGTTCCAAAAAGCAAAACTTGAATTTTCTCTGTGACGACTACTATGTTGAATTCATGTGAATTAAGTGATGTGTAGGCATTGTATTAGGTATTACAAGTAATCTAGAAATGGTTTAAAGTATATAAGAAAATCTGGATAGGTTATATGAAAATACTAGGCCATTTTATGTAAGGGACTCAAGCATATGCAGAATTTGGTATCCTCAAGGGCCCCCAGAACTGATTGCTGTGTAATGATTTAGGCCAGTGCTGATCTAATGTGCATACAAATCACCTGGGGATCTTGTTGGACTATAGATTCTGCTTCAGAAGACCTGGGGTGGGACCTGTACTTCTTCATGCCTAATAAGTCCCAGTTCTTGCAGATGCTGCTTGTCCAAGGATTACACATTGAATAGAAAGGATCTATGCAACATTGAGTAGCAAGGATCTCATGTTCACACACATACACACACACGAGTGAGGTGCACAGGGTTGAGTTGTGTGTATTCCTAAATTCTGAAGTTGTGCTATTCTCATTAACTATCATCATTAAACACACCAAGCCCCTCTTTTATTTAACCAGCACAGTTTTATCCTGTCTAACCTCTCAGTGCCTTCATCTCAGATTTTAATCTCTCAAGGTTTATCTTCCCTGATACCGTTTGGGTAATTGGCACTTGTATATACTCACTTTTATTTATTTATTTTTATTTTTTATGATTTTGAGATGGAGTCTCACTCCGTCGTCCAGACTGGAGTGCAGTGGCATGATCTCGACTCACTGCAACTACGGCCTCCCAAGTTCAAGAGATTGTCCTGCCTCAGCCTCCTGAGTAGCTGGGACTACAGATGCATGCCACCACACTTGGCTATTTTTTTGTATTTTTAGTAGAGAGGGGGTTTCACCATGTAGGCCAAGCTGTTCTCAAACTCCTGGCCTCAGGTTATCCACCCGCCTCAACCTCCCAAAGTGTTGGGATTACAGATGTGAGCCACTGCGTATGGCCAACACTGACTTTTCAATCAGGTTTAAAAATATTCCATCTTGTCACACATGTCAAAAAGAAAAAAGAGTACTGGCAATTAACAGAGTATGTTTTCTTTACACAGCCAACCAGATGAGATTGAAGTGGGCAACAGTAGTTTGAAAAGCATGATGCAGAATTAAGGATGTACAATTAGAACACATCTTACTTATTTTAATGCTAATTTCTTCTAAATTTCACCCTCTGCAACTTTGGCTCTGGGTCTCTGAACTAATATATTATTTTTATTTCAGCAAGTCAGCATAATGAAGACACTTTGGTGTCATCTTGGTAATTCAGGAATTATAGATGAGACGACAATAGTATCACAGTGAAATTATTTATTTGTAACATTTCAAACAGTGAATAAATGATGGAGTCAGACTTGGGACTTTGTTTATCCAATTTCCTCATTATACTATGCACATGTAGCATTGAATCAGGGATTGAATTATTGATGTAATGGATCTGTTTGAGTCTTTATCTGGATTACAATGAGTGTGTAACATGAACAGAGAATTAGCTGTCTACTGAAATAAAAGTTGGCACTCCTCAGTCTTTATGAAGCATAAACAGTATACAGAGTATGATATAAATACTGAAGTCTAAAAGTTAAAATGCTAAAATGTGATGTCACAGTCTTTTCTGTTTGGTACCCTTTCTATCAAGGCACATAATCCACTCAGTTTTCATCTCATATCTAATGGATTCCTATGGTTCATAGATATGCTTTAAAATATTACTGAATAAAAATAGCACATGTATTTATCTTTATTCAAAAACCTCTTAATAATGTAAGAAAACAAAACTCTTCTCTCAGCTCTTCTTCAGTAAACAGAGGGTTTTTTTTTTTTTAATAACTTCTGTCTACAATTTAATTATAGTATCCTGTAAAGTCCTGCTTTTAGTATCTGCTCTCAGAAGAGAACTGTTTGTCAAATTTCCATTAGGTTGAAGGTAAAAAATTAATGAGCCACTTACTTTAGATATTTCAAAACTAATGCAAGTCTATTAGTCATGCAGCACAAAAAATCAAAGATTTGGGTATATTTAATTATAGTTTAGGGTTCACTCGTACTTAGCATTTAAATACATTGCTTCATAAGCTTAATAGAGCATTCTAGAGAAAAATGGAATGCAGTTATTGATTTTTTTAATAACATAAATATATCTTAAATATGATTTTATTTATTTAAAGACTTTATCTACGTAAGTTAATTTTAGGACAAGGATAATCAGTGAATTGATAGGGTTAGACAGAATTTGAAAGTTTTTTAATATGTCTGCTGGGAAAGAGTATTAGTTATCTAGGGAGAAATCATAATTATATAGCAAGCATAGAATTATAATTTATTATTCAATTGTACCCCTACTCTGTTTTGTAAGGACTCAGAAAACCATTAAGATATAGGCATTAAGATTATTTTTCAAACAATTGTTGATTCTTTTTTCTACCATTAATTATTGAAAGCCTGTTATGTACCTGACAACGTGCTAGGCATTGTGTAGATGTAGATGACTTGGTCCTTGCCTTCAAAAAGTTATAGTTCAGAGGGAATAAACAAAGTGATTTTACATAGTGATAATGTTAACTGAAAGTAACAAGCATTGCAAAAAGGGTGCAGATATATCACACAGAGCTGAGGGTGCCAGAGGAAGCTTCACGTGGAAGATGACTTGTAACTTGGGCTTTGAAGGCACCGAGTGCTTTAGACGTGTGTGATGTATGAGAAGGACAAACGAAGTAGAAGGAATGGCTTAAGCGAACACATGTGGGATGTAGCTCATGGAGTACGTAAGGATAAAGCTTAACTAGGAAATAATGTTGAAACATAAGGTTTGAGGTTGTGATGGGCCTTGAATGGCAAGCTAAAGAGTTTGGTATTTGAATTGGGGAGAGGTGAAATCATACAGCATCTTAAGAAATTTCCACATTCATGAAAACTTCAAAACAGTAGACTGCACATTGAACATCAATATTATTTCATTATTTCATGCACATTAAAAGCTCCAAAGGTAATGGCTGAGAGAGAAAGTACATACTGGGAAAACCAGATGCCTATCCCAGAGTTTTCTAGCTAGTTGGAACAGACATTGCCTATGCTTTGAAACATGAATCAGTTTATCCTCAAGTGCAGCCTGGAGCGGTAGACTTGAAGCTCGTCACTTTTGGCTGAGAGGAGCTTCCTGTGGTCTGAAAATCCCCTTAGGTTTACCTCAACAGGCTGTACAACTACTAGCACCTTCTACATAAACGGTGCAGGGCCTGCTTCCCTGGCATGCCACCTGTGCAGTCTCACAGAGTCCCCTCTCTGAAGGGCCCCACACTTGTTTTAATGCTCTGCTGTTGCCATATTGAAATTCTTCATACTTTCCGAACAAGAGGTCCCACATTGTCATTTCACTGTAGGTCCTACAAATTATATAGCCACTTGTGGTTCCATGAATATGAAATCTGTTGGGAAATAAGGACCTACACTGTGGTCAGAATGCACTATCGTATATAGCTACATAAGGGGACAATGAAATTATGAGGCCAATACTGCTCTTATGCAAGAAAATATATCCTAAGTTGAAATCTTTATTAGTTTGTCTTCAAAGCCATGACTTCCATGGGGGCCACAGTCCTAAGCTAAATACAATATTTTAGCCTTTTGGTCTTCCAGATGATAAATTAAGGAAACACTTCCATAACATGTTTTATCATTTATAATCTACCTCCTCCTGTAGCCCGGATACCAGCATCATTGAGCTTTGCGCCCTCTGAAGTTCCACCAAATTAAATCCTGAGAAAAACTGTTAGCAATTATCTTCCCTAATAAAAGTTCTCAAAAATACAGCACTACATTTGGAAACATCACTTGCTTCCGGATAGAGTCATTGTGTTGTGTATTTCCTTTTCTGTGTCAGTAAAAATATAGAAACTGAATAAGTATTAGTTATTTCCTTAAGCATAGTTTATTCTCTCCATTATCTCTATTCTATTCATGTAATTTTTGTACTTCTGTTATTATAACTATTTTATTTTATTTAATTTTTATTTTTTGAAGTTATAGATACATTTAGTTCATTTAAATAGTCAAATATTTCTACAGGCCCAATTCATAAAAATGTCACCTTTCCTTCTCTTCCCTGTGTGTCTTCTGTGCTCTCTTTAACTTCCCTGGGCAAATATGTAGCTGTTTTTAACATCTTTAGTAGCTACTTACGTTTTATATTTACCTTCCTTTCTCTCAGTTATGTGTGTGTTTGTTTTTCAATTTCATCCATTATATTGACTTACCACTCTGAGAGATAAAGCCTTAACTCAGCCAGGCGCGGTGGCTCACGCCTGTAATCCCAGCACTTTGGGAGGCTGAGGTGTGCGGATCACGGGGTTGTTAAGAGACCGAGACCAACCTGGCCAACATGGCGAAACCCCATCTCTACTAAAAATACAAAAATTAGCTGGACGTGGTGGCGTGCGCCTGTAGTCCCAGCTACTCAGGAGGCCGAGGCAGGAGATTTGCTTGAACCTGGGAGGCAGAGGTTGCAGAGAGCCAAGATTGTGCCACTGCACTGCAGCCTGGTGCCTGGCAACAGAGTGAGACTCAGTCTCAGAAAAAAGAAGCCTTAACTTTCACAAATCCTCACGTACACCACTACCTGACTTTTCCGCTTTTCTCATTTTTTCCCAGAAGGGATCATTTTGTGTTAAGCCAACAGTCATTATTTATATTATTACGGCTATGTAAATGTTATTGTTCAATGATTAGATTTCTTTCTTGCACAACTTTTGGTCCCTTTAAGCTAATAGTTGTCTCCCATTTTGGCTTTCTCATTTTTCTTTATAGCTAGAAACTCTTCAAACATAACACCCTGATCTTACTGTAAATATTCTCTCAACATGTTGGTACATATCTGGTATTCTCATTGATTTGGTCTTCCTAGAGACCTACCTCCCCAGACCTGCTGATCACCTGCTATCATCCTCACTAGGTCTGCTGCCCATGGGCCAACCCAGGATTGCACTTGACTGGGATCTCTTACTTAAGAATAACAAAATCAAGTTGATTCGAAGTTCTGTATATGATTGGGATTTATTGTCTCGCTCTGTTACCCAGGCTGAAGTGCAGTGGCACGGTCTTGGCTCACTGCAACCTCGGCCTCTGGGTTCAAGCTATTCTCCTGCCTCACCCTCCCAAGTAGCTGGGATTACAGGCATGCACCACTATACCCAGCTAATTTTTTGTATTTTTAATAGAGGCAGGTTTCACTTTGTTGGCCAGGCTGGTCTCGAACTCCTGACCTCAAGTGATCCACCCGCCTCAGCCTCCCAAAGTGCTGGGATTACACGCATGACCCACCTTGCCGGCCAACATCATCCTCTTTTAAGTGTGATGTTCTTCACTGTATTTGGTGTCTCCGGGTTCAGTGTCTCACTCTGAGTTTTCTGCTGAAGTAAGGAAAGAACAGGCATCCACATTGACTGGGTGTGTGAGGATTCCAGAGGACAAGCCATTTCACAGTCAGAATTTCATCAAATCCTCCTGCTTCCGGTCTCTTTTGTAGCCCTACTCTATTAGGTAGCTGGTGTTGACAATTTCTAAGCCTTTCTTGGTTCAGTGATACAAATGGCATTCTCAGCTTCCCTACTAAGAACTAAGGTTTTATAATCCTTTGGATATATACCCAGTAATGGGATTGCAAAGACCTGGAACCAACCCAAATGCCCATCGATGATAGACTGGACAGGGAAAATGTGGCACATATACACCATGGAATATTATGCAGCCATCAAAAACGATGAGTTTGTGTCCTTTGTAGGGACATGGATGAACCCGGAAACCATCATTCTCAGCAAACTGACACAAGAGCAGAAAATCAAACACCGCATGTTCTCACTCATAGGCGGGTGTTGAACAATGAGAACACATGGACACAGGGAGGGGAGCACTACACACTGGGGACTGTTGGGGGAAAATAGGGGAGGGACAGTGGGGGGTGGGGAGTTGGGGAGAGATAGCATGGGGAGAGATGCCAGATGTAGGTGAAGGGGAGGAAGGCAGCAAATCACACTGCCACGTGTGTACCTACGCAACTATCTTGCATGTTCTTCACATGTACCCCAAAACCTAAAATGCAATAAAAAAAAAAAAACTTAGGTTTTAGGTTCCCCCTCAGGTCTTAACATCACTGACACTTACCTGCTTTCCAACTAGAATCTTATTACTATCTGTTCTCCTGGCCCCTGTACATTTATGCTTTTTCATTCTTTTGTTGTCATTTCAGTGGATTTTTATGGGACAATGGAGATGAGGGCATATGCGCAATCTGCCATCTTTAGCTAGGATACGTCATTGTATTTAGACTTAATTTATTGTTAAGCATCTCAAATCATTTTAATAAGTAAACAGGGTATAACTAAGGAGCGAATAAACAAATGCATAAATATAAATTTACTAGTCATAATTTAAATACTTATTACAGACAGCTTTTTCCACAGTGTTTTAAATTTCTGTTTACTAAGGGTCTCTTCCTTTTTCTTTTGAATACAGATGGAAGTTTTAGACAAAGCCGATCAAACCTCACCTCCCTGTTAGTACAGCCCATATCTGCCTCCCTGGTTGCAAAACTGATCTCTTCGCCAAAAGCTAGAGCCAAAAATGATGTCTGTAGCCCTCTAGAGCTTCCAAATAATGGTAAAGTATTTAATGTCTTTCTCTGTATTTTATAGTTTTTGTAAAGACCATGATCATTTTTAATCTCCGAAACTGGCATGTGTAGGATTATTATTTTCAAAAACATTGACTTTTGACAAAGTAAGCATTATTTTCTTCTGTGGCTCTTTAGCAGCATGTTTGGAAAGTAATTTTTATAAAGACTGAGCGTTGACCAAAATGAGAGATTAGAAAAAGAAACCATTTTGAACTGCTACAAAGAAAAGTAGCTTTATAAATAAAGCATTTTGTACATTCATGAAAATCTGCTTAACATAGCTTCCCGGTTTCAGCTTCAGCAGTCTCATTGCCTGCCAAGATTCAGTGGATAGCAGGCAGCTATCTGGGGTATGAAGTCTTTTAGTATAAAGCATTAAAGCCTAATTCCTGCAATTGACTAAAAAATCCCTCTGTCTATACACATCATTGCCTGAGAGGTGCTTCTTGTACAGCAGTGCAGTTTGTCAGGCCTTGACGGACCACGAAGGAGAAAACGGAAGTAGTTAAGCTACCTGTGGTGGGATGAAAGTCATGGGCTGCATCTTATTCCTGCTTCCAGACTCAGTAGTAGAGTTCTAAAGAAAAGACTCTCTTTGCAAGTTGTTAAATTTGTACGTATTTGCTGGGAACAACTTGTGGGCTCTGTTTTCTGTGTCCTCCAGGCTCAATAGTCATGTTTTATCTCAACTGTTTTTCTCTTGACAACAAAAGCCTACCAAAAAGAAAACATGTTGAGGAAATCTGTAAAAAAAAAAACTTAATACATTAATGATTTCTCTGTTGGGGACACATGCTTTACAAAATCCTATAGACTAACAGCCTCCTAAACTGATTACCAATTAAACAAGGTGGGAAAACAGAAAACAATAATAGGTCGATGTTCTCAAAGCAGGAATGAAGAAGCTCTCGAGGAGCTTTTTGTTTTGTTTTCTTCTGCCATTTATTCTGAGCCCAACAAGTTGATTATGGGCTCCATTTGTTAAAACATGTAAACGCCACCACAATAATAGCTTAGTTGTAAGAAGTGCTGGACTTGTAAAAGACCATAGTTAAGCCCAGATCTACATAATTAATTAATTCAATACATATTCAGAGCTCCCCAAGACACCCCAGACAGGGTCCTCTCCTCAAGGAACGACAGTCCGACAGTCCCCGTGCTGGCTGAATGTCCTCGCCTGTGTGGCCTCCCACTGGAAGCAGGTATGCCTGCACCCACAAAAGACAGCTGCACCTTTATTATCTGAAGTGGTTGTGAGAGCCCAATTATGATATGTGTATCAATTCTTTTGTTTATTTTTTGTGTTATATGTTATGTTACTTTTTTTTTAAGACAGGGTCTTGCTCTGTCATCAGGGCTACAGTGCAAGTGGCTTAATCATAGCTCACTGCAGCCTCAAACTCCTAGGCTGAAATGATCCTCCCACCTCAACCTCCCAAGTAGCTAGGACTACAGGTGTGTGCCACCACATTAGACTAATTTAAAAAGTATATATTTTGGTAGTCACAGCTTCTAACTAAGTTGCCCTGCTGGTCTTGAACTCCCTGGATCAAGTGATCCTCCTGCCTCAGCCTTCCAAGGTGCTAGTATGAGCCACTCTACCTGGATTAATTTTCTTGTATACTGTAAAATGTTACATAAATACTAAGAAGTATCTTTGTTATCCAATAACTACTTTTTACAAACAAATTTTTGAGACAGGTCTTACTCTTGTTCAGGCTGTAATACATGGCTCACTGCAGCCTCAACCTCCTGGGCTCAAGTGATCCTCCTGCATCAGCCTTCTGAGTAGCTAGGACTACAGGCACATGACACTATGTGCAGCTAGCTCTTAAATTTTATTTTAGAGACAGGATCTCACTATGCTGCCAGGGCTAGTCTCAAACTCCGGGGCTCAAGCGATCCTCCTGCTTCAGCCTCCCAAAGTGCTGGGATTACAGGAATGAGCCACTGCGCCTGACCTAATTACATTGTCTTAGCAAAGCAAGATGACACTCTTCAGCAGCATTTCCATAATAAATTAACAACAGGCACGAAGCCTACAAGAAAAGTTGAGATATACACCAGTGTTAAAATAAGAAAGGCAGGTCTACTTTCTAAGGGATTATGACATGGGAAAGCAAGAAAGATAGGCCTGCTTTCTAAGGGATTATGACATATGAAACTTTTCTCATGGATATTGTTATGTTTTTAGAAAATTCAAAAATATATTTAAATCATTGAGAAGACATTTCATGTTATAATGAGTTATTTATTTTTTAAAAGTCAGAATATACATTTAGATTTTCCAAATACTGACTGAGTCTGTTCAATTAATATTTGGAAAATCTAAATATGTAATTCCATATTAATGTATAATCCTACATTAAACTAAATTTAATTAAACCTAAATTTAATGTAGGATTATAACTGTTTACACTAATGTTTTGGACAATAATGCTCATAATTTATCTGACATAATTAGGTTTCCTTCTAGATATTATAAAACACATTAGTTATTCACAGTGATGTATATCAGGATGGGACATGAAAAGGAAACTGAAGGAAGTACTCTAATTTTAAGCAATAATAGCAATGCTTATTGTTTAAGGGTTAAAGAAATAATTTAAAGCATATTGTAATTATAACATATTGTTGACTTTTCTAAGTATAGTCCTGATCTTTAGTGTTGGAAAATCTTCACTCAACAAGTCTGGAAAGGGCACATTAAGAATCTGTGTGTGAATCCACTAATTATTTATCCTACCCATTTAACTCTTTATCTACACTAAATCAAAAAATCTCTAAAATCCAGACAAAAATGTAATAGAATTTTTCTAATACAAAATCAAGGACTATATTTAACAACTCCAGTGTTAAAGTGAGTAATTGTTCAAATTTCAGAAACTGAGTCTTGGTCCTGTTTTTCCAGACTGGGATTATCCTTGAACCAATCATCATAATATAGTTGATGGAGTCTGTCAATAGGCTTGAGTCAGCCAGAATCTATTTCTAGGAATGTTGTCAAAGCTACTCATAAAATACTGATGGAAAATGTTGGCAACAGTTCAGAAAAGGAAAGTGGCAAACAGATGCTGAGAAAGCAAGTGTAGTTCAAGAATAATACAAGTCTAGCTAAACAGGACCAAGACTCAGTTTATAAATTTTAAGCAATGACTTACTTCATCATCATTAGAGGTGAACAAGAAACCATGGGATCTTTCTCTAGCCATCTTGAGAGCAGAGGAATACATCCTACCTGAATAAAGTCAACATAGGAGGAATCAGATGAGTAAAAGGGAAAGCTAGAAATAGAGATAGAGAGAAGATGTGGGGAAAGATAGAGAGAGAGAGAGAAAAAAAACAAAACAAAACAAAACCCTTGTCAACATTATTTGAGCCCTAAATAAAGCCTTGTCTTAAGCCAAATCTATTGAACTTTTCATACATATGAATCAATACATTCCTCCTTTGTTTCAGTTACTAATGTTTGGTTTTTACTTACTTGCAACCAAAAGCTATCTAATTGATACAGACCATAACACTTAAACTAAACAAAAGAAATAAATGCCTTCATACATGAAATAGTCTCAGCAAATTGAAGTGGACAGCGGGGCATTTATATGGACATCACTGAGAGAGCTAAAAAAAAATATGTATATATATATATATATATATATATATATATATATATATGAGGAATGGAGAAAGAATCAAGAGAAAAGTTATTGCCTAAATAGTTTGCATTGATTAGATAATTGGATACTGACTCATTTCATTTCAAATGGTCTTTTTATATATAGGCCTGACTCATTCATTCAGCGTATTGTCAGCCTTTGTCTTTGAGGTTCAGTCAAAACATGGAAAACTTAATTTTCACATAGCAATCTCAGCTTTTAAAATTTATGTCTATAGTGATTAAAAGGGAAGAAGAAGCTTTAAAATCCATTATAATTTAGGGTAAAAGTATAAATCAATCAAGTTAAAATAAACATCTTAATATGTTTGATGATTCACTTATTTTTGAAAACATAACTGTTTCCATGTTGCTTAAAACATATCATCAGTGATGACAAAATTTTACATAAATAAATTTGCAGGATGTTTCTTCAAGTGGATATACTGTATATTTTTGGCTATGATTTCCTTATTTACCATTCTGTATATTTTTGATGAAAATTACTTGATTATTAAAATGACATAATGTCTAACTGATAATCTCGTGTATAATTTTTACATATTTCTAATGCATTTTGAAAATCTATATTCCCAATCTGTTAGTAGTTACTTGAACCAATGCATTATTAGCATTCTTTAAGTACAAATTTAAAAACATGTATTGAACGTATTATCTGCAAGTTGTAGTACACAAATATTTATTGACTTTTCGAGAATCATCTATTAACAGGAAATGTTAGTACACTTGAATGCAACATTATGTATTCTTTTTTTTTTATATTATACTTTAAGTTCTGGGGTACTTGTGCAGATCCTGCAAGATTGTTATATAAGTATATACGTGGTGGTTTTCTGCATCCATTCCCCCATCATCTACATTAATTATTTCTCCTAATATTAGCCCTCCCCAATCCCTCCATCCTCTGTTATCCCTCCCCTAGATCCCCACCCCATAACAGGCCCCGGTGTGTGATATTCCCCTCCCTGTGTCCATGTGTTCTCATTGTTCAACACCCACTTATGATTGAGAACATGTGGTGTTTGGTTTTCTGTTCTTGTGTCAGTTTGCTGAGAATGGTGGTTTCCAGCTTCATCCATATCCCTGAAAAGGACATGAACTCACCCTTTTTTATGGCTGCATAGTATTCCATGGTGTATATGTGCCACATTTTTATTATCCAGTCTATCCTTGATGGGCATATGGGTTGGTTCCAGGTCTTTGCTATTGTAAACAATGCTGCAGTGAACATACGTGTGCATGTGTCTGTATAATGAAACAATTTATAATCCTTTCAGTATATACCCAGTAATGGGATTGCTAGGCCAATTGGTATGTCTATTTCTAGATCCTTGAGGAATTGCCACACTGTCTTCCATAATGGTTGAACTAATTTACACTCCCACCAATAGTGTAAAAGTATTCCTTTTTCTCCACATCCTCTCCAGCATCTATTGTCTCCAGATTTTTTAATGATCGCCATTCTGTCATAAGATGGTATCTCAATGTGGTTTTGATTTGCATTTCTCTAAAAACCAGTGATGATGAGTATTTTTTACATGCTTTTTTTTATGGTGTTAGGTCTTAGGTTTAAATCTTTAATCCATCTGGAGTTAATTTTTGTATAAGGTGGTAAGGAAGGGGTCCAGTTTCAGCCTTCTGCACATGGCTGGCTAGTTTTCCCAACACCATTTATTAAACAGGGAATCCTTTCCCATTGTTTTTTTTTTTTTAGTCAGGTTTGTCAAAGGTCAGATGTTTGTAGATATGTGGTGTCACTCAGAATTGCTACATGTTAGAAGATCTGGTACATTATGCTACTCTGGTTAAAGGTGCCTTAAAATTCTCTCTCTCTTTCACTGTGTCTCTCTTTCTCTCCCTCTATCCACCTACCTATCAATTTATCATTTATCTTGGTAGACAATGGAGTAGTATAATCTAATATGACATGGCTTCCTTTAAGTTCCAGCATAACAAATGAGAAAACTTTTTGGCTCCAACAGAACAAAGTATTTTTTTAGTAGGCCTCAAAAAAAAAAAAAAAAAAAAAAAAAGAAAGAAAAGGAAAACTAAAATCTTGTTTTTGAGCAGAGTGGGCTTTAATAATGTTGATTAAGTTTTTCCAATCAACATAACAGAAAATCTTCAGAAGAAATGGGGAAAATTTTAATTTGTGTAGACAACTTCCGTATAACATGCATATAGCTATGATGACTGCTGTGTATCTGAATAACTCAAGGAGCTAGAACTCCTTAGGAGGGACTGATATGTGTGGAGACAAATGCAAGATCAACTGTCTTCACGCAGGTAGTTGCATAGTGAACCTGATAACAGAGTAGTCTGTAGAACTAAAGATGAACATTCATGAGCTGCAAGTCTGAAGTCCTTGGACAAAAGGCAAAAGAGCTTCAGAATTCACTTTGAAGGACTGTTCATCAGGGATCTTAAATGGAGTGAGCGTACGTGGGAAACCTATTGTCCAAAGTCCGCAGAAAGTAGAGTCAATTCTCTGTTTCCTGGGGAGTGCAGGTTGGGCTTACCAAAGGTGACACAGATCTGATATTCACCCAGAACTTCTCAAGTTTCCAGGATTCTGTCTCAACGGTTTGGGTTTTAGAAATGATTCAGCTGGGAAACAGCCTAGAGTTTTTGTTTGTTTGCTAAAAGACCAAAGACAACCTGAGATGTATACTTCAAAGCAATATTACTTTAAAAGGCATTTTCTAGTTTTTCTATATTTCTATATTTCTCAACAATGTTTTTACAGCTTCTAATATTCTTAACATATAATTTTTCAAATGCCTGTCATTTTTTACAAACTATAGAAATTCCAACTAAACTTTGGAGTTTATATATGTGATAAAATCCATTAGAGTACACCCTATCTTTATGTTTTTATGTTATGGGCCAATACTGTCATTTACTAAACAAAAACTGCCAGAGATTTATCACTGCCTTTCTGTTTTTATATTCTTATATTCCTTTCGTGTATCTAATATTTCTCTCTATTATTCTATTCAGTATTATCCAAATATGTCTTTCCTATCTGTGTCTCTAAGTTGTAAAGGCCAGTTGCCCTCTAAATTCTTAAAGCTCAGTGTTAAGTGCCATGTTCTCCACCAAAAGCCCTTTAGGGTTCCATTCAAGTTAGACGTAGTCTTTCTTTATGGCTCTCTCATGCAGCTGGCACCTTGATGCTACTTGGCATTATGATATGATATTCTGAAGCAGAAGGATGTCATATATCATTTCCTCTTTACTTTATAATTCAATTACTTGAGGTTTTCTTTATGGTTCAGGATATTATCAGTGTTGTGTCAGTATTTGAAAAGAAGGTATGCTGTGTAATTGTCCATTGTATACATGTTCACTTAGACTAATCAGGTTGTTCAAATATTCTATATATTAATCATGTTAAAATCTGCTAATGTAAATATATATTTGTACATTTTACCTGGCAGTCAGTCAGTTTTCACTTATTATATTTTGAGATTGTTTCTTAGGTATTTATAAATTCAAATATATCATCTCTTCCGGGATAGTTGAACCACTTATAAAGTGGTATTCCTTGTATGTAGTAATGGTTGTTTTAAGTTTGAGTAGGCCTGATATTAATTTTGCTACATTATTTTTATTAGTATCTTCATTTTTTTTTATTTTTTTTGCTTTCAACCTTCCTGTATCTTCACCTTTTGTATATGTCTTATTAACAGCAAATAATTTCCAATTTAAATGCAATCTGACCGTCTTTTAATAACATTTGGTCCATTTCATTTAATGTGATTAATACGTACTTAGGCTTATAGTTTTCATCCTAATTAGGGTTTCTTCTTTGAATCACATATTGTTTTCCTTTAGTTTTACTTTTTCTTTAGATTGAGATTTTTGCCATTAAATTTTTCCCTCTCCTATTTGGAAGTTATAAATGCATTTTGTATTCTTTTATAATTTATCTAAGAAATTACAACTTCTTAGAGGTCCCTTGTACCTGATCTGCTTAGTGTCAGGTAACTTTTTTTGCAGTTTCTTGGGAGGGAGTGGGGAAGTTCAGAACTTTAGGATTCCTATTTTATAGAGGAAGAACCACCTTCTTCATCCAAATTTGGGCAAGCCCAGGACGTTATCAGGCCCCAGTGTGTGATGTTCCCCTCCCTGTGTTGTCTTCTGATCTTTGCATCCCATGAGACCATCAATATTAAAGAGTTTTCTGGGTTTACCAAATTCCCTTAGGTTGAAGATAGCTTCATGGTTTTATTTACTTGGGTTCCTATCACAACTTAAATTTTGACCTAATAATTTCCTAACTTCTTGCGAATTATTTGATGCTGTTAACAAGATTTGTTTTGTGTTTTATTTGGCATTATAAGTTATTATCAGTGGGCGGATTAATCTGATATCCTAGTGTACCACATTTCTAGTAAAGAAAATCTTCTCTTCCTGTCCATCCATTCATTTTCTGGCAACAAATATGGACTCAGAAAATTATGTAGAGTGATTGACATGTAAATCAGATTTTCATCAGAAAAAAAAAAAAGATGCACTAAAAATGTGCAATTTAAGAGAATTTAATCAATTGCTTACGTACGTGGTAGAGACAGGGAAAGCAAAACAGAAAAGGGACACCATTGTTACTGCCTCTAAACCAGGTCTAGTCATTGCTGCTACCTGTAAACCTGGAAGGGCAAGAATAGAGAGCAGTTGAAGAAACTGGCAAGTACTGTAGCTATAAGAGAAAACTGTGGCTTTCAATCAAGTAGAGTTGTCACTGCCATAGAGTGGACAGCCAGGGAGGTTACTGGAGTCTTTCACTTAATCCAAACTGCTGGTCTCTTGCGGATGCTTTCTAAAGGGTAAAGTAAGCCCGAGGCCAAAGAATAAAAGAACCAAGTAGATGTGGTTCATAGAGGTCTTTCTCCCCAGGTGGAGGTTAATGAAGGGTGGCAAATAGATCTGAATGGACAAATAGAGAATATACAGCAAAGATAATGCTTCAGATGATTAGTCTTCTGACTAATTTTATGATTTATGATTTGTGGAAGTGTTTGGTAGACAGATGAGAAAAAATTGTCAATTTTTACATTTCTAAGGGATACAAAGAGAGTAAAAGTTATTTTTTCTGGGATTCATATTCTTTAAAATATCTTCCTATTTAGATAATTTCACTAAATAAAAAGAATATAATTTAATTCAACATTAATTGCTTTTCCAAAAGCATGGAAGCTCACATGAGTACTTGCACATATGGATGTGAAGATGTGTATGTGTGTATTAGAGAATCAGGGGATAGCTATATGTCCTTGAAAGTATACAAGTTACGATGGCATGGAATTTAGAAGCAGTTTATATTCAGATTTTCAGGCAAACGGTTGGCATTTAGGAATGACATCTGCAGATTACCGCATCTCGATCATCAAAACTGTGCCTCTAGAATGGATTCTAGTCCCCATGAGGATCAGGAAAATTGGAGAAAAAAAAAAAAAAAGAACAATCTGGAGCTCCAATCCTAGAAGTTATTTTCTAGAGCCAGGTCAGCAAGAAAGAAACTCAAGTATATATAATGGGACAAATATTCAATTAAACTTTGAGACTCTAGAAGAACTATGCCCAGGAAACTAACAAAAGTTTAATTACTGGAACTGAGACTTGGAGTTAGCAGCAAGTGTTTTTCTTCAAATTTCTGAGTTTGGATTTTTTTTCTAGATATTTGGTATAATTTTCACAATACAGGGGGAAATGAAGCTTTGTTAGTTATCACGAAAGAAGGACATTGGGTACCAATTAATCTTATTCTTAATAATTGCAACAAAAATGCAAGACAGAATCATCTCTGGACCATGAAATTGGCAGTAGTTATTTTTCTCTGCACAGGATGAAATTAAGGGATAGACAGAGGCAGCTATTTCCTGTCTCTTAGCTCTGACACCCCTCACCCTATTTGAATACAAATGTTCTCTGAGTGGAACACATTTTTATATTGTGAAATCTTTTAAACTTCACTTGTCATAATTAAAGCTGTCATCAAACTTTACATGAAAGGCAGAAATTGTTAAATGTGAGCTGAAAATGTAATTTTTAACTTGCAATACACACACACACACACACACACACACAGCAACTTTTTGAGTAATTAACTGTTCCTAAATATTCCCCCAGGACTTTCTAATTACAGCCTTCAACCATGAATTTTTTAAAAAATTTTGAAAGAAATTTACAGAAAATTTGCAAGAATAAAAATATTTTTCTTAACTGTCTTACAAACATAGTGAATGTCTGAATTATCTCGCAAACAATGACATACTCCTACACAGATGACAGGACCATCACAATCAGGAATTAATCATTCATACAACACTACCATGCATTCCACAGATTCAATTCAACATTTTCCAATTTTCCCAGTAATATCCTAAATTACAGTAAAGATCCAAAGTAGGAACATCTGTTGCACCAAGTTGTCGAGTCCTCCATTTCCTTCAACCTGGAGCAGTTTCTGTCTCTTCTGACTTCTTTGGCTTTGCTACCTTTGAAGAGTCCATACTAATTATCTACAGAATTGTCCCCCCTAATCTGGGTCTATCTGATGTTTTCTCATGGGGATATTCAGGCTCTGAATCTTTAACAGTAATACTATAGAAGTGAGAGTATGTTTTCCCCATTGCATTTTGTGAGCTGCTTCATGATATTACCGTGTACCAGGGAATAATTAATTCCCTTGTATGTAATCAGTTGATGCCATTACTCCCTCCACAATGGATACAACCTTTGCCACTGTCTAATATGGGCTATTCATCCTACATCAAATGTTCTACCTGCCCCTATCACAATGTAGTTAACTTCCTTACTCTACCAATGTATGTTCTTCAGCTCTTAAAAGCAGATGTCCTTCTCACCTGCTTCAGTTTGTCCCATATCTAGGGATGCTACTACCTTTGATCACTTGATTAAGGTGGTGGCTACCAGGTCTCCTTATGGAAGTTACTTTATATATTCTTTTTCTTTTATACTCAATAAGCATTTGAAATCACGTAGTATCCTGCACCAAACCGCTGCTATCTCTAGCCACCAGTGTTTGTGTTCACTGATGCTTGTTGCCCAGTCATTTCTATGGTGACTTGAATTTCCTTTTTTTTTTTTTTTCAATCTGTCACTGTAGTGCAGTGGCACCATTATGGCTAACTGCAGCAGTGAATTCTTTGGCTCAAATGATCCTTCTGCCCCAGTCTCTGAATAACTGGGAGGAGAGGCACGCACCACAATGTCTGGCTAATGTATTTTTATTTTGAATTTTGTAGAGACAAGGTCTTGCTATGTTGCTCAGGCTGATCTCAAACTCTTGGCCTCAAGGGACCCTCTCAGAGCTTTAGAATTACAGGCATGAGCCAACACTGCCAGCTGCAATTTTACATCTTTTCTATGCTCATTAGTTAACATTCCATTGTAAAGAAGATATTTTTCTTTTTACTATTGGTTTGTATGTTTTATTTTATTTATACATGCCAGTATTGAGTCATTACTTGATTAGGATTTATATTCATAATAGATTCAATTGATTGTAAATGAGTATTTTTTTTATTTTGATACTCAAATTGTCAAATATTAACCCATAATAGCAGCTTCAGCTGGGTTCTGTGTCCTTTGACATATACTCATTATTCTTTGTGTATTTCCTTAGTTTTTAGCGCCATAAGAAGTACCGAATCCTCTTGTACTTTTCCTGTGCCAGCTCTGTTATCAGCCATTTCTCCAAAGAGTCTAGGTCCTTTGAGTGGAAAATGGTGTCTAGAAAACCAGATCTGGATTCATCCATTGCTGTTGAGGTGTTGCTTCTCTCCATACCACTCAGTGAACAAAACTAGGAAAATATATTTTGATGTTATATTTTATGTAAATATATAAAAATATATCTGTACACTCAGATTTATAGCTATATTTACTTTTAAATCTATGTGCATGGGTGTTACACACACACACACACACAGTTTTGTATATATGTATGTTCTCATGAATATATATAGATATGTATGTAATCAACAACATATATGTAGATTGTTCTCATGGTTTTATATATATAAATATATAAATTAATATAAATTGATATGTTCTCATTTTTTATATATAATATATAAAATATATTAAATTTTATAATTTAAATATAAATATAATTAAAATAAATTTAAATATATATATATATAACCACGAGAACATATCAATATTGAGTTTTATTTATCTTTCCATGTTTGTAAATCTTTTCTCTAGCAGTTAGAAATTGGCTTCTCATTATACAGAATATATTTACTTAAGTAATTAGATCCTGTGCATTTAATCAACTGATGCCATTACATCCTTCACAATGGACCCAGCCCCAGGCACTGCTTCATTCAGGCTATTCACTGTATATCAAACGTTGTGTCTTCCCCTGCCACAATGTGGTTAATGCTACCCAGGCCCTAACACTACGTGTTATTCAGCTTTTAACTGCAGATGGCCTTCTCACTTTGCTTTAGTGGCTTGTCTCCCTGCACTGGTTCCCCTGACACTTGCTTTCCTCCTCATATTAAAGCCTTCTCACACATAGGTAAACACACACACACACACACACACACACACACACACACACACTTAGACACTATCCTCACCATCCTTGGGCCCTGATATACCATGCTGGACTACAGACCAAAATAACTAGATCCTGAGGTCTATAACCACCATAAAAGAAAATTAGCACAATATATACATATGTCACCCAAAGTTACAATATTGGAACACATGGTACAAGAATTTAAAATAAGCATTAAACTCAAAAAGAGAATGAAATGTGTTAGCAATATAAAACAAAATTCAGAAAACATTAAGAAATGAAAGGAAATAATATGGAAAATAGGAGAGTTGAAAGAAATATAGTAATTGATAGGGTAGGTAGATAGATACAGTCAGAGAGAGAGCTAACTGAAGAATAAATTCAAGAGCTAGGAGATGAGACTGACCTATTAGATCCAGAGAGGCATAGAAAAGGATAAGTAGAGAAACACAAAATACAACTAAAAGATACAGTGGATTAAAATGGAGTTCTAGAAACAATATTAGAAGAAGGAAAAAATGTAAGACAGAAAATTGTTGAGAAAGAAATAATAATCTTTCCAGGAAAAAACACACCTACACATTTTATAGTTAAATTCAAAAAGCACAAAAATAAAGAGAAAAATTCTAAAATTTCCCATGGTGTAGAAGGGTTCAATGTTTCAGGTGCCGCACTAGAAGTAGACAGTCTCTCTAGGTTTTAATTCTATCATCCCTGGGGCTTTGGAATAGAAAAGATACCTTAGAGTGCAGGTTTGTCCAAGCCTTTTTACAACAGTGCCTCACTCCAGCAGATATAGGAAGGCCAGCTAAACCCAATTTCTGTTCCATTATTTAGTCTCTTCTTTTTCATTGTTTGTTCATAATCATACACATTTTTACCTAAGATCAATCATTATGTATATCCTTCTGTATTCTGTTCTTCTCACTCTTATAGTGTATCCATGTTTCTACATATTATTTGTACGTTTTAACAGCCACACATTTTATCCCAATTTTCTAAGTCATTTCCCTGTTTCGGATGTTTATGTTGTTTTCTGTAATTGCTATTATAGATTATACTGCAGAGAGTTGAATTATTCCTGTAGGATAAATTTCAAAGTACAGGATTGCTATTGCTATTGCTATGAAAACTAATATTGACTTACCAATGGGTTGTTTAAATTAGCAATGCCAACAGCAGCAGATGAGTTTTTAGAGCAAGTTTATTCATGATTTTCTGATATTTATTACTAAAATTTAAAATGTGATCATGGTGCTGATTCCAGTGAAGAAAAACAGACTCTATGCATATTTATGTTCAGACGTGAGTATGGAATAATATAAAACAATATGCATCAGGATCAGCACATTTGTGAAGATGTAAATAAAGAGATGAAAAGTAGATCTTTGCTATGTAAATATGTCATTATTTTGACCTAGTCTTTGCCTAGTGATACACAAGGAAGTCCTTCTGTCAGTTGGAAGGATCCAATATAAATATAGCATTCTTCCCGGAGCAAAAGATTATGTTTATTTTCTCCAACCTCTGTGCTTCTTTTAGATAGTTCTAGACCTCAAGATGTAGAAGACAGAATAAAATAATTTGAAATCTTTCTGTACAAATGTTTAAGATCTCTGAAGGAAATTTAAAAGCAGTTCTCAAAAAATAAACTAAAATATAGCCAAATATACAGAAGCAAAAATGAAGACAGAATTAACAATCAGAGAAGTAAGTAAAAGAGTTGCAACTCTGTTTGCCTGTTATTGAGAAGTTATGGGTCTTGGTAAAATTAGAATGGGAATATGGCATCCACAGTGGGAGAAAAGACATGGTCATGTTCCCATGGAGGCAGGGAGCTGGAAGACCTCTATATCAAACGATGGGTATAGCGTGGGCGCAGGAAGACTAGAAAGAAAGAAACCCACCCATAATAGAGGAAAGCTTTCTTCTTCTTGAGCTCTGGATGATTAAAAAACATTAAAAATCTACCTTTCAAAATCAAAAATCCTGTCTTAGACTGTTCCCTGCAATTGTACTATAGAAACTGTGGGCCAAACAATTAGCATGAAAATTGTCCCCATGCTGGAGATGTCTTTGGGATGCCTGGCAAAAGGAAATGCAGTACTGGAAAGCTATGTATCTGAGAAATAACCACCTAGAGAAAGTTGGAGCAATTACGTTAATATCAAGAAGAGGGAAGGAGGAGATGACTTTAGGAAAAAAAGTTGGGCATAGAGTAGAATTATGTGGAATAGTTCATCAGAAAGATGTAGTAATTCCAAACTTGTATAAAACTATCAAACTTGTCTAAAAATACGTGAAAAATGTTTTGTAGTATTGCCAGAATAAATTGATAAACTTTATATTATTTTGGGAAACTTTAACATGTTTCAGTAATTAACAGAGCAAACACATAGTTTAATTGGTAAGTTTGTGACCACAATATTTTAAAATTTGACCTACTGGACATATATGTGGAATGCTGCACCCATGAATTTTCCTATTCCAATGCATATCCTTCATAAAATGCTTGCTGAAAAATTTAATTCTCTATATGTCAGATGCAGTAGCCTAAAGGGTCACAAAATAAATCTCACCTAATATCAAGGTAGCACATGGACCTTGCTTTTTGTTCATAAATTAAAAGTTAGATATCAATATCAAAACAGTAATTCACACATTATATGCCATTATTTGAAAATTATTTGAATTAATACACATATTATAGAAGAAATTAAAATAGAAGTTTAAAAAATTTAGAATCTGTAATATAATAAGACCATATATAAAAATTAATATGCTATAGCCACAGAGAAAATCTGTAGCCTTGAATGCATGTGTGTGTATGTATATACATAATGTGTCATTATTGATCTATCAATCATAACAAAAGTTCCACAGCAATGCAAGATATTAATAATAGGATCTTGAGAGAGAGAGGGTATTTGGGAACTGTGTACTCTCTGCTCAGTATTTTTGTAAAACTAAAATGTTGTAAAAAACAACGTCTGTTAATTGAAAACAAACAAAAATGCATAATACCTAAATTAAAAGCACAGTGCGCAGGCTCTAAGTAGATTTACTCACAGACAGATAGGAAACTCAGGCATTCTCTAAAGGCCTCTTTCCTTTTGTTTTGGTTATTATTTTAACGGATTCAGGGTACTGATTTTCCATGTAATTTGTTTGAAAGGGTACATTGAGGGAAAGAGGTAACGTATTTATTATTACAATTTTTATCTACCAGTAAGAAGCGACATTTGTGGGCCTACCAGTATAATATGGCTACTTTGCATTCGCTGCCTTCAAATTTGCCACAATGTCCTGACCCTACCACCTGGCTACTCTGCTTTAAGGAAAACTTTAAAGACACTGAGAACCACCTCCTAACTCAGACTTCTCAGGATCCGTCAAATACAGGACTAACACATTTCACCTCCAGAGACTATGTCAATTCTCTGACTAGAGCCCCTCCTGATTGGTGTCTTTGCCTTATTTGCAAAATTTTTGAATGTCAAACATAAACAGAAAAAATTGAAAGAGGTAGAGCAATTAGTATAGATTTAGAATAGAGGTAAGGACCTACATACCCCGATACAAATAAAAACTCCAATATATGAAAACATGTACAGCTTTAAGAATCTTTATCCTTTTATGTTGTGTAATGCTTTATTTACCATTTTTAAAGTGTTAATAAAATAGTGAGTCATACTGAAAAGGTTATCATCCACATGTTCTTTATCTCAAAATAGAAATGTATTCAATATTCTTTGGAAATGTTTTAATCTATTTTTTCCCTTTTAAAAAATATGTGTTGCCTATATCTCCTGAAGATCTTCTGAATGCTCTCATAATGAACCCCCATTGCAGCACTGAATGTGAGGTTTAGAAGTGCCTATTTACGGCTCTGAGGTTCAAAGAGGCTAGCAATTGTATCTTAGTCATCATTGCATAACGAGCATCTAAAATAGAATCTGCACCAAGTATTGAATAAATATTTGTCAAAAACGGTATAACTTTGGCTATCTGAGAACATTCTATTCTGTGAAATTCTTTGGCTGGTGATATTGGATAAATAAATTTTAAGATGTAAAAAATACAATAAAATATAAAGAAACAAAAGTCTTTAAATTTTTGTTTTTTCAGAAATAAAAGTCATCAGCATGCAAGTTCAGACAGTCACAAAATTGAAAACAGTAACTAACGTTGTTGGATATGTAATGGGCTTGACGTCTCCAGGTAAGTAGGGTTAAATATTTATAATCTGCACTTTATATGAAACTTTACAAGGAAATGCTCTGTCATAATTTAATATCACACTTAAATATTCTACTTTAGATATAGCTAGCAATTTGTCCCACTCTTAAATTAGATAAATTTGAAACTAAGAAGTAGGTCTTCATTCTCTTTCCTACCATATCTCTTCAAAAATAAATCAGAGAGAGAGAGAGAGAGAGAGAGAGGTGGGAGTCTCTCAGGAGGAGATGATTTTAGATTTGGTAAACTGGCATGTCCTGCAAAAGTTAAACCTTTTTTTTTTTCTTTTTTGTGTATTCACCATAACACTGTTGAAAATTTTAACAGGAAGACATTTTAGAAATTTTTTTTTTTTTTCCTCACTGCAACCTCCACCTCTGGAGTTCAAGCAATTCTTGTGCCTCAGCCTCTTGAGTAGCTGAGACTCAGGCGCCTGCCACCATGCGCTGCTAATTTTTTTATTTTATATTTTTAGTAGAGACAGGGTTTTGCCATGTTAGCCAGGTTGGTCTTGAACTCCTGGCCTCCTGTGATCCACCCACCTTGGCCTCCCAAAGTTCTGGGGTTACAGGTGTGAGCCATTGTGCCTGGCCAAGAAAGATTTTAGCTATTAAGTGTTTTTCTTTTCCTTTTTTTTTTTCTAATGAAAATTTGGTCTCCAAATTTAGTTGTCCAGTTTTGATCTAAGTCCCACTCTGTATACTTGGTCCATTGCCACGTTTGTCAAATGTCTGCATGGCTTTAGGTTTTGAATGTGCTTGTAAAAATGGTCACCTGCATCTACTTGGGAGTCTGAGGCAGGAGGATCCCTTGATCCTGGGAGGCAGAGGTTGCAGTTAGCTGAGATTACGCCACTGCTCTCTAGCCTGGGCAACAGAGCAAGACTGCCTCAAAAAAAAAAGAAAAAGCCAAGCCCGGGTGGCTTAGGCCTGTAATCCCAGCACTTTGGGAGGCCGAGGCGGGTGGATCACGAGGTCAAGAGATCGAGATGTCTCCATCCTGGTCAACATGGTGAAACCCCGTCTCTACTAAAAATATAAAAATTAGCTGGGCATGATGGTGTGCACCTGTAGTCCCAGCTACTTGAGAGGGAGGCTGAGGCAGGAGAATTGCCTGAACCCAGGAGGCGGAGGTTGCGGTGAGCTGAGATCGCGTCATTGCACTCCAGCCTGGGTAACAAGAGCGAAACCCCGTCTCAAAAAAAAAAAGACAAGAAAAGATCAAAAGGTCACCCGTTAGATTTTTTAAAATAATTTTACACTTTGTTAAGAACTACTGATGGAATCTTCAGATGTTATGTAGGCTAAAACAAGTAAAAATAAATGTCATATACTAAGACATTAATAGCAATACTTCCAAACACATTGTAAAGCTGAATCACATATTACTATGGGATGTGTTTGTTACACAGTGTAGAATGTAACAATCTTTTTATTATACTTTTGTTATTTCTATTGATTTTGAGATATTTACTCAAGTTCTCCTTGGAGAATTATTATTTTCCATGGCTTTCGTAAAATTGACCTAGTTGCTAGCTCAGAATTTTAAGATCAAGTTTTGTAGCCTCCCAGTTTCTTGCTGGCCAACTCTTATACAATTCATGAAAGCCACTTATTTTCTCGGATTTCTTTACAGTTACAATGTTGAACAACCTCTGATCATAGTGTCTTTAAGTACAAGATATAAATAAATTTGAAAATTGTTACTATTGAATTTTAACAAATTTCATTATAAGGTTTTCAACTGAGGAACTAGAATGTTTATCATCATTGATACATTTGCAAGTTGTTATTGGAAAACCCAGTTGTACAGATTATACTAGCTTTAGAATGAAGAAAATTCAATGTACAAAATAAGCTCCTAGAATTAAAAAATCAATTTTACGATTAGTATTCTTCCGTGTAAAATATGCAAACCTTCCCAAATGTTGCTTATTTGAATCTTACAAAAAAATTGACTTTATTTACTTGACTTTTTATTTAATGGCTTTGAAGATTAGAAACAATCATCAATTAGCATTGTTTCTTAGATAGAGTTTATTTAGAAGGCAGAAAATTCCAAGCAAAACTTTGAGACTTTTATGGGAGATAAGTGAATAAATTCTTGAGTTTTCAACATTTACAGACACACTACGTATACCATTAATTACATCTTAATAAAATGTTGGCAGATCAAACCCATTGCCAGTTTCTGTATGGAAAACTATAATATCTTCATACTGTGGCATTTCTCGTAAGGTAGCTTTTTGGTGTTGTAAGTCAAAGGGTGATTTATTTATTCCACACGTGTAAGACCTACTTTGTGGTAGGCATTGTTCAAAGTGGTAGACAAATAGTAACTTCTCAAACTCAAAACAACTAAATTGAGGATGTACTATTTGTTTTCCTATGTTAGAGATAAAAAATGAAGGCATTGAAAGTTGAAATAAGCTTTCCAAGGTCACACAACCAGTGACTTGCGAAGCTGGATTCAAACACAAACAGGCTGGATTCTGGGTCTGCGCAATTTACCATCACGTAAAATGATGTTCAATGAAGAAAAATTTTTGCACAGATGAATGAGGATAATTGGTCAGATCATTCAGATATGTTATTAATACCAATAACGCTCACTGACAACAAAATCAGAGGAAACTCTCAAGGGGTATTTTCAGCTTTATTATTGAAAATATTCGGTAATATATATTGAATAGGCTACTTCCATGTGAAAGGAAGGGTCTTCAATAGTGTATCTAATACATTCTGAATGACCATATGAAATAAAATGTATACAATGGCAACTTTTACAACAGTTAAATGACTTTCGACATTGGTGAATTTTATTTTATTTTTTCTTCACAGAAAGGAGAGGGCCTGAAATTATAAGTTGGGAGCTATAATTAATTCCCTATGTAATTAATTTATTGCAGAATCCATACATGACCACTACATTTTTAATATTTAAAGCTACTGAATCAGTGCTTTCTCAAATGTGTTAATAGTTCGCTGATATTTACTGAGCATACATACATTGTTTACAGGGCATTTCCCACTCTGATTCTGGAAAAATGTTAGATAAGGGTTTGATTGTGGCATATTTGTATGCTTCATTAATTAATATTCATGTTATAAAGGAGAGTAATGTGAGTCTAAGCTTTGGTTTCATAATTGGGTTCAACAGCTGCCTCTGCTTTTATATACACAGATGTGTGAGTTAAGACAGCGGGCAAAAATATTGAAATAGTCTTAATTATTAGAACAGTTTTGCTTAATTATTGCTCAGTTGTGCAACAGGATTATGTAAATGTCATTAGATTTATTGTTGAGGTTTACATTTTCTGAAATGGCTCTTGTCCTTTTCTATTTTCAGACCGGTATATCATAGTTGGCAGCCATCATCATACTGCACACAGTTATAATGGACAAGAATGGGCCAGTAGTACTGCAATAATCACAGCGTTTATTCGTGCCTTGATGCCAAAAGTTAAAACAGGGTGGAGACCAGACCGAACTATTGTTTTCTGTTCTTGGGGAGGAACAGCTTTTGGCAATATTGGCTCATACGAATGGGGAGAGGTAAAGCAAAATATACATTAATTACAGTGCTTTTCTTAATTTGCTAAAGTAGATGAAGTTCAATTGTGGAAGCCCAGGGCAATGATGTGCTTCTCAACCAAAATGTCATATGACTAGTTTGCTGAGATGGCTTATAAGAATAAGAGGAAATTAGAGCTAGACCACAGCAAAGTACCGATGACCTTCAAATATCTTATCCCTGTTGTTACCAGACTTACAAACCCTGATACAATCTAACACATCACAGTGTTTACCTGATGATGTATTTCTCCTTAGAAGACAGCTTGACAGGCACTGGACAAAAAAAGGGCCAGATGATGCATATTTTCTTTCATTTTCTACACTTTCTAGGAATTATCTGGAATTAGGGAACAATCTCCTATATTAAATATTTATTACCTTAGCGTTATATTTTATCTATACACTATGGATATTGAATGTAAAATAGCAGTTACTTTCCTTTCTTCCTCACTCCACTTTTGCCTCCTTGCCCACTCCACCCTTCACCCGTATCTCTCTACCTTCTGTTTCCTACCTGCCTATCTGTTGCCTACCCACCTCCCTAACCGCGTTAGGAAACCTGTATCCAAATGAAATCTAGCATGCAATGAGGTACAGTTAGAATACAACTGGAATATTGGAGAGTTTTAAGTCTCAGATGCTTCTGACAGGTCTGTGTCTCATAAATGCACTGTATTTTAATGGAATATGATAACTGATAATTGGATCAATAGAAATTCTATTTACTTTTGTGATTTGTTTTAAAAACGAGCTTCGAAAGGCATATGTAGACCAAATATGTAGACCAGTAAAATAGACAATTTTACTAGGAAAGTAAAATAATTTAATATTGTAGCTTTTTCCACTACTTTAGCTTTGAGAAGAAAAATTTAATAAGAAATTATTTTCTACATTTTTATTTTTAATCACGCAAAAAAGATAAAATATATAAAATTAAAGAAAATATTTTAAAAAGGTATAGAAAAGAAAATAGCAAGGATCTTTTTTAATTTGAAGAAAAGACTTAAAGATGAGAAAATTTTTTCAGTGTAAAATTCATCAAGATTCACACATTGCAAATTGGAATGCTTTTCTGTATGCAAATGAGTGGTGTGAATGTTTAAGCCGTATTCAAAATGTAAGAATTCAAATGCAAAATTTCCATTGCTTAAAGAATATTTTTAAGTTGACAAATTTGTAAGTAAGCTGGAAATGAAATAGCCGAACCAACATCTCAAACTCATATTCCAAATTACTTTAAAGATTGGTAAACAAGTTAATGAACAATTTAGGGAAAATGTCTGTAATCTGCACCATTATTAGTAAATCAAAAACAATGAAATGAATGTTTTAATTTCCCTGTAATAATAAAGCACATATCTTTAAAATGTCTCAAAGATTCTTCTCAAATTCCAAAGATGTATTTTGCTATATCAAACTATATTTTAGGTGTTTTATATACCTATCTAGTAACTTTCACAATAAATTTGTGTTAATTCTAAATTAATATGTATATTTCTGAACTATGTTTTCGAGTAGTCTCGTCTAAACTAGTAGTTTCTAACGTAAACATCTTAAACCCCAATGCATAGGAAAATTTATTATGAAGTTAGTTGAGCATCAATTGTCAGAGTCTGTAAGTTGAATCAATGTGTTCTTGCATGTGTGTGAGCAATAGTTTTTGTCAAATTAAGCTGATATTTTTGTGGTTAATACACATTCATTTTTAAGTTTTTGTGAAGTCATTATACCTTTTGATAACTGTGTATTTTCTTAGTCAATAATGCCAAAAATACAACAACTACAATGTGGGAGTTCACAGGAAAAAATTTTGTTAGAAAGGTTATTCCTATTCAAAACAATTAAGTATTAATGCGTTTGAATGTTTATAGGTATATTCACATTTGGCAACTGATTATACATTCAGTAATTTTCTGGCATTTCAGGTGACTAGATGGGCAAAGACACATGAGTAATGAAAATGGTAAATAATATACATTTGATTATTGGTTTATAAAATGTATTTTTATAATTTACTGTGCCTCACCAGAATGTTTCAATGCAATTCATGAAGCCATTTTGTAACCATCCAATTGAAATTTGGAAAACTGCTAGCTTTCCTGTTTTGCCTAGTCATATCAAATCTACTCCAGAGAATGCAAGAGTTTATTTTAGATTGAAACTAATTTATGCTATAAATATATTCCTTTGTGAAGGAGGGTGAAGAAAGCTCGTATTGACATGTCATATTGCCCCATTTAATTTTGCTGGCGTAGAAACCTCTGGAAACCCACAGTTGTAGTTAAGAGGATTAGGTAGTGTTGACAAATAAACTTAGCAATGGAATTTATAGACAGAATTATTAGAGAATTGATTCAATACTGATCTTGGTCTTTTAGGAAACTTGTAACATTTTGCTAAATAAGTTCTTTAAAATGTACCATTTTATTTCTGTGAAGAATCTTCATTTGTCAGAGGCTATTGTGGAAATATTACAGATATTGGAATAAAAGAAGTCAGAGTTCAAATTCCCTCTACCATAGAACATGTCATCTTAGGCATGGTTAACTTCTCTGAGATTTGATACCTCAAGTGAGTCTACTAATTACCTATCTTCTGAGGTTTTCATGAGAATTACATAGACTAATATATACACAGTGTCTATGTGATAATGTGTTAATAGAGGCTGATTTTTCATAGCACTTAACAGATATTTTTTCAACAGTATTATGGAGAAATTACTCAAGCTTAAAATTTATCACTTATGTGCACTTAACATGTTTATTAATTTTGAATGATTGTCTTTTCTGCCGTCTTACAGAGGCATAGCTGAATGTTCAACATAAAATATGAATAACAGTGAAAACATGCAATATTTATGTTTCTGTCCCTGGTTTCTTTTACTTAGCATAATTATACAATATGTATACGTATTTTGCAATCCCATCCATGTTATCAGGAGAGAAGTTTCTTGTTTTTCAAGGCTAAATTGTATTTCATTGTGTATATATAACACATTTTCTTTACACATCTGGAATAGAGTGTAGAATGTGGTTACAGCCTGGGGTATGGAGGGAATGGGGAGAAAATGGTCAGCTTCCATATATACTGTGCAGTGTGGTGAATATACTTAGTAATAGAGTAAATTACATTTAAAAATTGTTGAGTAATATGTTCTCATCACAAAAAAATGTTATTTGGGGTGATGAATATGTTAACCAGCTTAATTTAATTTTTCCACATTATATCCATAAATCATAACATCACTTTGTATTCCATAAAACTATACAGTTTTAAGCTGTCAATTGACAATGAAAAAAATAAAAATAAAATGGGATGAAATTATCTATTTGATAGGCATAGGAGTCCTTGTAGTCTTTCATTTCATAGTTTTGGAAGAAGAAAGATACTTTCCCAAGTTATGATATAATGTAATCTTTTAGGACATTTCTGTAGAACTGCCACTGTGACAATTATTTGTTAAATGCCTTCATGAAAAAGCAGGGAAATAACAGAAAAATTTAGTGGTCCTTATTAATAGGATCGGTGAGCTTCAATTTTGTGGGGTAAGGAGCAGAAGAGAAGTGGAGAACTATTCTATGGAATCAATTGGTGCTGCTTATGTGCATTAAATTCATTCGTTTTTTTGTAGGGTAATATTTGTAAGATTACATTGTATTATTCCCCATTTTGCTCATAATACAGGATTATTTTGTGCAGAGTAGCTCACTGCTTCAAAAGAAAAGGGCTGTTTTTATTCATCACTGAAGTGGTTTATCTATATCTCTTCTTTTATTCAATGGCTCCAAAATTAGGTTGCATTCATATTCTGTAGCTGAATCCATACTATGTTAACCTTTGAAGAATATTTTCTATTAAAATTTGACTTGTGTCAGGTGCATGCTTTGAAATATTTTATTGTATGTTATATCTAACTCTTACTACTCTTGTTTAAAATTCATTTATTACCTTTGTGTACACTATTAAATAGTATAGGATCACTTTTTTAAGAAAGTAATTCTGCAATGTATTAAGTATGAAATGTTCATTATTTAACATCTAAAAAAGTAGAATCTATTTATTTGTGTCACAGATAGATCCTTTTTTTTTTTTTTTTTTTGATTTCAGGATTTCAAGACGGTTCTTCAGAAAAATGTTGTGGCTTATGTTAACCTCCATAGTCCCATAAGGGGTAATTCTACTCTACGTCCGGTAGCATCACCATCTCTTCAGCAACTGGTAGTAGAGGTAAGATAAACCACTATTGTATCAAGTGATTATGCAAAACTGCCCTTTTCTCTATATTTGGGCATTTCTTGATTTTTTCATTTATTTTTAAATATGCATAAAATTTTGTGTAAGAGTTTTAAGAAATGATGTATTGCTGATACTTATCAATATACCTTAACTAATTTCTTATGTTCTGGAATTCTTCACTTGCTACCCTTTTATAGTTATAGTTCTAGAAGATATGAATACACAGTTATAGAGAAGGCATACAAAAATATATATATTTTTTTAAATCTGAATTTAGCTCTCAAATTCCCAATTCCATAATCTTGACATTTTAAATAAGCTTCATTACTTTTGGATTTCTTCTCCTTCATTCATGTTTTAAATAGATTTAGGACCTGTCCTATCTTTACAACTGCAGTGTAGGCCCCCTGAGAACAAGACTATAGTGATAACTAAATTTGAAATGTTAGAAAACATTGTTTGAAAAAATATTTGTGGAAAAAGAATGCATTTTTTTACTAAGTCTCTTGAAAAAATCAAATATTTTTATGTCTCATTGGAGTTATTTTTTTAAAATATTTCATCATTTCTCACCTATTTTAAAAAATTTAGCAGAATATTTTTTCCTGTTTATTAGTAGGGTTCACACTTTTATTTCTGCATTCTTATTATGAATTTCACTACAGATAAAATATGTGCTATTTCTCAGTATAAAAATAATTATACCACAACTTAGAGATTGTTTCCTCTTAGCCTCAATGTCTATTGATATATATTGGAACCAATCTTTCAGACTCCGCAGGACTCTTTAGGGAGCATTGCAGGAACTGAACTAGAGAAATCTCCACACTGTTTATCACAGAGGTTGTACTAATTTACATTCCCACCAACAGCATATAAGAATTCCCTTTTCACCACGTTTATGCCAATATCTGTTTTTAAATTTTTTAATATTGGCCATTGTGGTTCTTTTATTTGCATTTCCCTCATGATTTCTGAAAAATGCATGTTATCTAAATTGTAAATGACACAGGGCTGTATAGAATATCTAATCCTTTGTACAGAAATATGTAGATTATAATAGATCTCATGAAGTTCATATGGTAGATTTAAATATATAAGATGAAATATTTAAAGTATTAGTATCAAATACTGCATTTAATTTTTTAGAAACTAGACACATATAGCATGTTTTAAAGGATTACAAGCTTGCTATGAAACAAAACTGTAAAATTATTGTCCTACATCAAACACCAGTTTTAATTACCTTTATAGCATGTTATTCCAACCAGGGAGTTGGTAGTCCCACTGTATTTGCTCTATCAGGCAATGTCTTGGTATGATATTCTTATTACTCAAGTCATAATTACTAGATATGTTGAGATATAATTCACATAGAGTAAGATTATCCACTCTTAAGTATACAGCTTGATGAATTATGACAAATGTATATAATCACGTATGCACAATCATAATCAAGATATACATTTCTGTCACCCAGAAAGTTCCATTATACTTCTTTTCATTCAATCTTCTCCCTTCACCTCCAGTTTTTGGCAACCATTGACCCCATTTTTACTCCTCTAGTTTCGCCTCTGAGAATATTTGAAAACCTGGAATCATACAATGCACATTCCCTTATGTGTGGCTTCTTTTACTTAGCATAATGATGTTTAAGATTTGCCTATGTTGTTAATAGTTAATAGTTCATCTTCTAGACCACTGAGAAAGTAATTGGAACAGAGGCGAGTGCAATACTTTTGGAACTCTCTCTCCAGTTTGATATGCTGACTTTGATTTTAAAAGGAGAGGACTTCAAAAATTAAAATTGAGAAAAGAAGTCAATTCCGTGAGGGTAGTCCACTAAATTTGAACTCTATCACTCTGAGAGGAGAGGATGAAATCTTTTGAAGATCCAGGCAGGTTTAATGAGTTTGAATTATAGGTTTTTTTCTTAGAATTTATGAAACATTTGACCTTAAAAAGATGTCTGAAGAATGATGAAAATTTGATAGTTGGGTAATAGCAACATGTGGGTTCTTTGACCTACTCTATTTTCTTTTGGGTTTAATTGTAAATATTTGTTATAACTTGAAAAATATTTAAAACTACTTTATTTTTCTAAGTTATAACACAGGTAATTAAATTAAATGCAAAGGTTCCTTCGTCTCCACATACTCACTGCTGCTGGTGAAGGCCAGCATTTATTATTGCCTGTCTTTTGAATATAAGCCGTTTTAACTCGGGTGAGATGATATCTCATTTTAGTTTTGATTTATAGTTCTTTGATGATGAATAATGCTGAGCATCTTTTCATATGCCTGTGTGCCATTCGTATGTCTTCTTTTGAGAAATGTCTATTCAGATCTTTCACCCATTTTTTAATCAGATCATTACGTTTTTTCCTATAGAGTTGTCTGAGCACCTTACATATCCTGGTTATTAATCCCTTGTCAGATGGGTAGTTTGAAAATATTTTCTCCCCATTTTTTGTGTTATCTCTTCCTCTGTTGATTGTTTCATTTTTATTGTAGAACTTATTAACCTGATGTGATCCCATTTGTTCAGGTTCGTTTTGGTTGCCTGTGTTTGTATTACTCAATAAATTTTTGCCTAGACCAATGTACCAGAGAGTTTCCCCAATGTTTTCTTGCAATAGTTACTAGTTTGAGGTATTAAATTTATGTTTTTAAGCCATTTTGATTTTTTTTTTTATGATGAAAGATAGGGGTCTAGTTTCATTCTGCTACATGTAGATATCTAGTTTTCTGGGCACCATATTGAAGTGACTGTCTTTTCCCCAGTGTATGTTATTGGCAACTTGGTCAAAAGTAAGTTCACCATAGGTATGTGGATTTGTTTCTGGGTTCCCTATTCTGCTTCATTCGTCTATGTGTCTGCTTTTATGCCACTACCAATACTGTTTTGGTTACTGTAGCTCTGTAGCATAATTTGAAGTCAGGTGATGTGATACCTTCAGTTTTGTTCTTTTAGCATTGGCTATTCTGGGTCTTTTGTGGTTCCACATAAGTGTTAAGATTGTTTTTTCTGTTTCTGTGAAGAATATTACTGGTATTTTGATAGTGATTGTATGTAGGGATTCAACTGAATCTGTAGATTATTTTGGGTGGTATGGATAATTTAACAATATTGATTCTTCCAATTAATGAACATGGAATATCTTTTCATTTTTTGGTGTCCTCTTCAATTTCTTTCTTCAATGTTTTATAGTATTCATTATAGAGATCTTTCACTTATTTGGTTTATTCCTGGATATCATATTATATTTGTAACTGTTGTAAGTGGGATTACTTTCTTGATTTCTTTTTCAGAATGTGATTTTTGTTGTTAATTTTGTATAAAAATTACTTTACTGAATTTATTAGATCTAATAATTTTTCTGGGAAGGTTTTACTAAATATAATATCATATCATCTGCAAACAAGGATAATAGGACTTTTTCATTTCTAATTTGGACATCTTTTGTTTCTTTCTCTTTTCTGATTAGCTAGGACATCCAGTACTATGTTTAATAATAGTGGCAAAAGTAGGCATCCTTGGCTAGGCTCAGTGGCTTACGCCTGTATTCCCAGCACTTTGGGAGGGCAAGGAGGATGGATTAGCTGAGGTCAGGAGTTCAATACCAGCCTGGCCAAAATGTTGAAACCCTGTCTCTACTAAAAATACAAAAATTAGTCGGGTGTGCTGGCACATGCATCTAATCCCAGCTACTTGGGAGCTTGAACCAGGAGAATTGCTGGAACCTGAGAGGTGAGGCTGCAATGAGCTGAGATTGCACCACTGCACTCCAGCCTGGGTGAGGGAGGGAGATTCTATTTCAAAAAAAAAAAAAAAAAAAGTGGACATCCTTGTCATGTCATAGACCTTAGAGGAAAGACTTTCAGTTGTTCCATATTCAGCATGGTACTAGCTGTGGATCTGACATATGTAGCTTTTATTATATTGAAGTATGTTCCTTCATATAAATACCCAGTCTGGTGAGGGTATTTATCATGAACGGAAGTTGAATTTTATCAAATGCTTTTTCAGCATCAATTGAAATGGTCACATGACTTCTGCTTTTTATCATGGTGTATCATATTGATTAATTTGCATATGTTGAATCATCCTTGCATGCCAGGGGTAAATACCACGTGGTCAGGATAAATGATATTTTAAATGTATTGTTGAATATAGTTTGCCAATATTTTGTTGAGGACTTTTGCATCAATATTCGTCAGCGATATTGGCTTGTAGTTTTCTTTTCTTGGTGTATCTTTGTCAGGGTTTGGTATCAGGGTAATACAGGCTTCGTAGAATGAGTTTGAAAGTAGTTCTTTGTCTTTATTTTTTGGAATACCGAGTAGGATTAATAGTCTCCTTGAAATATTTGGTTGAATTCAGGAGTGAAGCTGTCAGGTCTTAGAGTTTTCTTTACCAGGAGACTTTTTATCACCGCTTTCATCTCATTATTTGTTGTGTCTACTTTTTCATCTTGGATTTTATTTATTTGGACCTTCTCTCTTTTCCACTTAGTCTGGCTAAAAGTTTGTTGATTTTGTTTGGCTTTTCAAAAAACTAAATTTTGTTTCATCAATCTTTTGTATTTTTTTATTTCATTTATTTTCTGCTCTGCTCTTTATTATTTCTATACTTTTACTAATTTTGGTTAGATTTGCTCTTGCTCTTCTAGTTCTTTAGGTTGGATCAGTAGATTATTTATTGGAAGTTTTTCTTTTTTCACATATGCACTTGTAGATATGAACACTGTCATTCAAGAGTATATTGTTTAATTTCCATTTTTGTATAGTTTCTAAAATCCCTCTTTTTATTGATGTCTAATTTATTCCATTGTGATCACAGAAGATGCTTGATATTATTTCAACTTAACACTTTGAAAGTGTCAAGACTTGTTTTGTGACCTAACATATGGCTTATTTCTGAGAACGATCCATGTGCTGAGGAGAATGTGTAACCTGAAGCTGTTCAATTAAATGTTCTATAAATATCTATTAGGAACATTTGGCCTATAGTGCAGATTAAGACTCATGTTTCTTTTTTTTTTTTTTTAATTATTATTTATTTTCTGTCTGGAAGCTCTGTCCAGTGCTGAAAGTGGGGTGTTGAAGTCTCCAGCTTTTATCGTATTGAGGTTTATCTCTCTTTTTAGCTCTAATTATATTTGCTTTATCTACCTGGATGCTCCAGTGTTGGGTGCAAATATATTTAAAATTGTTATATCATCTTGTTGAATGTATGCCTTTATTACTGTGTAGTGACCTTCTTTTCTCTTTTTATATATTTTATCTGAAATCTATTTAGTCTGATATATGTGTACCTACTCCTGCTCTTTTTTGGTTTCTCTTGGTATGGAATATCTTTTGACATCTTTTTATTTTCAGTCTGTGTGTCTCTTTGTTGGTGAAGTCTCTTTGTTACAGGAAACAGGTCACTGAGGTGTTTTTTTTTTTTTTTTTTTCCACTCAGCTACTTCATCTCTTCTGATTAGAGTTTAGTCCATTTACATTCAATGCTGAGGTTAGAAGCAAGATGGAGTTGGTTAGGTCAGATCTCTTTCACTGTAATAATTTTCTAGTTATAATTTTGCAAGGGTGGTTTCAGTGGTGGATAGATGACATTATACATGTCGAAATGCATAAAATGTACATCACCAAGAGTGAACCCTAATGTGCACTATGGACTTTGGGTGACAATGCTTTCTCAATGTTGGTTCATCGATTGTAAGAAATGGTACCATTCTGGTGCAAGATATCCATAGTGGAGGAGGCTAGGCATGGATGTCGGGGGAGGAGACATGGGAACTCTGTGTCTTCCACCATTTTGCTGTGAACCTAACACTACTTTAAGAAATAGTCTGTATGTTTTTAAAATCCTACATTTGTACTATACTAATAAATACATTTTTAAATTAACATTAAAAAAAATGAACTTACTCCTGCCATTTTGTTTTCTACTGTTTTGTGGTCTTCTTTCTTTTCTTCCTGTCTTCCTTTTAGTAAAGGTGATTTTATACAGTGGTATGATTTAGTTTCTTGCTTCTTATTTTTTGTGTATTTGTTGTATGATTTTTTTTTGGTTTGAGGTTACTATGAGGCTTGCAAATATTATCCTACAACTCATTATTTTAAACTGATAAAAACTATTTGCCTAAATAAACAAATAAGAAAACTAATACACTCTGCCTTAACTTTTATCCTAATTTTAAACTTTTATTATTTCTATTTATATCTTCTTGTACTATCTACGTATTGAGAAGTTGTTATAGTTATTATTTTTGATTGGTTAAGCATTTAGCCTTTCTTTTTTGTTTTGTTTTGTTTGAGAAAGGAACTTCGCTGCCCAGGCTGGAGTTCAGTGATGCGATCTCAGCTCACTGCAACCTCTACCTCCTGGTTTCAAGTGATTCTCTTTTGCCTCAGCCTCTGGAATGTCTGGGACTAAGGGCTTTCACCTCCATGTCCAGCTAATTTTTTGTATTTGTTGTTGTTGTTTGTAGAGATGAGGTTTCACTTTATTACCCAGGGTGGTCTTGAACTCCTGGGCTCAAGTGACCTGACTGTCTAGGCCTCCCAAAGTGCTAGGATTACAGGCATGAGCCACCGTCCCCAGCCATTTAGTCTTTCTACTTAGATAAGAGTAGTTTATATACCACAGTTATGATGTTATAGTATTCTGTGATTTTCTATGTACTTACCAATACCAGTGAGTTTTATACCTTCAGATTATTTCTTATTGCTCATTAACATCCTTTTCTGTCTGATTGAAGTGCTCTATTTAGCATTTCTTGTAGGTCAGGTCTGGTGAGGATAAAATCACTCAGTTTTTACTCATCTAGGAAAGTTTTTACTTATCCTTCATGTTTGAAGGATATTTTGACCAGATATACTATTCTAGAGTGAAAGTATTTTTCCTTCAGCATTGTAAATATGTCATGCCACTCTCTCCTGGCCTTTAAGGTTTCCACTGAAAAGTCTGCTTCCAGAAGTATTGGAACATCATTGTATGTTATTTGTTTCTTTTGTCTTGCGCCTTTTAGGATCCTTTCTTTATCCTTGACTTTTGTGAGTTTGATTATTAAATGCCTTGAGGTATTCTTCTTTGGGTTAAATCTACTTGGTGTTCTACTACCTTCTTGTACTTGGGTATTGATATCTTTCTCTAGATTTGGGATTTTTAAAAATCTCTTTGAATACATTTTCTAACCTTATCTCTTTTGTTACCTCTTCTTTAAGGCCAATAACACTTAGATTTGCCCTTTTGGAGCTATCTTCTAGATCCTGTACATGTGTTGCATTTTTTATTCTTTTTACCTTTGTATCTTCTACCTGTGTATTTTCAAATAGCCTGTCTTAAAGTTCACTCATTCTTTCTTCTGCCTGTTCAGTTCTGCTATTAAAGGTCTCTGATGCATTCTTCAGTATACTCATTTCACTTTTCATCATGAGAATTCCTGCTTAATTCTTTTTTAATTATTTCAATCACTTTGCTAAATTTATCTGATACAATTCTAAATTTCTATTTCTGTTTTTCTATTTTCTTTGTATTATTTTTAATTTCTTTAATTTTCCTCAAAACAGCTGTTTTGAATTCTCTGTCTAAAATGTCACATCACAAATCTGCGTTTCTTCAGGATTGGTCCTTGGTGCCTTCTTTAATTCCTTTGGTGAGGTCATGTTTTCTTGCATGGTGTTGATGCTTGTAGATGTTTTTGGTGTCTGGACATTGAAGATTTAGGCATTTATTTTAGTCTTCTCAATGTAAGCTTGTTTGTATTTGTTCTTCTTGGGAAGGATTTCCAGATATTCAAAAGGAGTTGGGTGTTGTGATTTAAATTGTGTCACTTTAGGGGGACACCCCAAGTTCAATAATGCTGAAATTCTTGCCAACTCATAGAGGTATTTTCTTGATGGTATTGGACAAGATACAGAAGAATTCTCTGGATTACCACACCGAGACTCTTCTTTTCTTCCCTTATTTTTTCCCAAAATGAATGAAGTCTCTGTTTGTTCTGAGCCCCTAGAGCTGAGGGTGGACCGATAGAAGACCCTGCAGTCAGCCCTATCAGGACTGTGCAGGATCAAACCTGAAGTCATCATAGCAAACAGGTCGTGCCCAAGGCTTCCTGTAACCATTCCCTGGATACTACCAACATTTGCTCAAGACCCTGGGGCTGTACAATCAGCAGGTGGCAAATCTAATCAGACCAATGTCTTTCTGTTCATGGTAGTACGTTTTCCCGCCCCAAGTGTGTCCACAGGTGTCATTTGGGAGCAGGGACTACAGCTAAATACTCTAGAAGTCTACCTGGTGTTCTATGGTATGGAGGCTGAGGTGACACTCATATGACAAGACACAGTTCTTCCCACTTTTCCCTTCCCTTTACAAAGGCAGAGGAGGCTTACTTTTCGGCCATGGCTACCACATGTCCATGTGAATACTACCACTGATGTCCTCTTAAGGCCCAAGGACATGTTGCGTGGCCCTTGAGGGTGATAAACTTCTCTCTGGCCCAAGGGAGGTCCAGAAATGCTGCCCAAGAGTCAAGTCCTAGAATCCAGACCCCAAGAGCCACTTGGTACTATAGCCCACTATGGCTGAGCTGGTATCTAAGGTGCAAGACAAAGTTCCCTTTGCTTTTCCCTCCACTTTCTCAAGTGGGAGAGTTTTGCCCATTACTACTACAGCTGGGAGTGTACTGAGTCTCACCTGAAGCCAGCATATAGCAGCTGGGTATCACTGCTGGTTATTTAGGGCCCAAGGGCTCTTCAGCTAGCAGGTAATGAAACCTTTCAGGACTGGGTCCTTTTCTTCAAGGCAGTGTGTTGCCTTCTGCCCTGGGTTGTTTCTGGAAAGTTTGTGCAGGAGCTAGAGCCTGGGTAGGGGGCCTTACGACTCTGCCCAGTGCCCTGTCCTGCTGCGGCTAAGCTGATATCCAAGATGTAAGACATAGTCCTTTTGATTTTTCCCTCTCCTCTCCTCAAGTGAAGGGGAGGGCTCTCTTTTGGAGCTGCAAGCTATGCAGCCTGGCGTTTGGGAAGGGGCGATGCTGGCTCCCTTAGCCATCCCAGCTGGTGTCTCAGTAGGTTGTATGCCCCTGCAATTCACTGTCTCTTAGCCTAGTTTAGCGGTCGGACTCACTGAGGTCTTGGAGTTCTTATGGGCTAGGCTGCCCTTCAAGCTTATGTATGGCCCCTGGGAACTTTAGCCTGCAGTGCTGAGGTTTGTGGAACCCAGACTGCTGGGATCCGCCCTCCTGCTCTGGGTGTGACTGTTTCAAACGCTCCTTCTGTGGGTGGGCATCAGCTGAGTTTGGTCCACTTTTGTTCTCTGTTCTAATAGGGCAGCACCGAGTTCAATGCCTCACAGTTGCCGCAGGCTCCCTCTCCCCAGTGCACAGTCACGCTCTCAGTATCACACAACTGCGGCTGGCATTGGGAAGAGGTTTGGCATTAGTGATTCAAGAGTGTTTTTCCTACCTCTTCGGTGCCTTTCAGTGATACGGAGTTAAAACCAAGTACTGTGAGTGCTCACCTAATATTTGCTTCTTATTTTTTCTTATTTGCTTTCTTATTTTTTCTTGTGTAGCTACTTGTTACATTGGTGTCAATTTTGGGTGGAAAGTCGATGGAGCCTTCTATTCCACCTCCTTGCTCTGCCCCAAGTCCCCAGCACCTTATTATATAGAACACAGTAAACTTACTTTAATCCCAGTGTTAATACTGAGTATCAACTGTAATTAATATTCTCTCATGCACAAACATTTAAGTACTCACTATATATATGTAATATACTATATATTCATTATATTATGTATTATATATATTTATGTGTTATATGTTATATTTATTTTTTTTAACTTATTCTACTGGACACATTAGGATGTTCTATAGAGATCAATGGAGTGTCAGTTCCTCTGATTTATTAGGGAATAAGAGATCCTGGGCCGGGCGCAGTGGCTCAACCCTGTAATCCCAGCACTTTGGGAAGCCGAGGCGGTGGATCATGAGGTCAAGAGATCAAGACCATCCTGGTCAACATGGTGAAACCCTGTCTCTACAAAAAATACAAAAAATTAGCTGGGCATGGTGGCGCGTGCCTGTAATCCCAACTACTCAGGAGGCAGAGGCAGAAGAATTGCCTGAACCCAGGAGGCGGAGGTTGCGGTGAGCTGAGATAGCACCATTGCACTCCAGCCTAGGTAACAAGAGTGAAACTTAATCTAAAAAAAAAAAAAAAAAAAAAAAGATCCTTGCTAAGATCTAATTTCTTGGGGGAGAAAAAAAGCCCTTTCTTGAAATTTTATTTCCATTACTCCTTAACTGTGCAAAAAGATGTACAGGTAAGTGACCTCTCAGCGAAATACAAATGCCTTCATGCAAAGTAGGTCATGAAATTAAAGATAGGATTTATCTCCAAATAATAGTTTTAAATATTATGACACAAAACAAACACATATTCACCTCTTCCTCTATGTTGCTGTTCTGCTCTTAGTTTTTGAAGTCATCGTTCCTTTTCTTTTTTTTTTTAATTGCATTTTAGGTTTTGGGGTACATGAAGTCATCTTTTCTAGATCACAGAATGTATTGATTTTGCCCTTAGAAAAACAAGTTGATCATCCATATATTAGGTAGTGTTCCGTACGTCTTAAGAAAATAGCGATGAAATTTCTAACAGGTTATTTTGGGAGAACCTGCAGCATTTGTGCATATGAAAGTAGTCCATCTAGTCATATTCTATTTAAATGTTGCTTTTGCAGCACCTGCCAGAAATTGGCAAACCTGATTAAAACTAAACAATTACATCAGTATTATAAACCTGTGCAGGAGATAGTCAGTGGTTTTTAAACATATTTAATTAGTTTAATTTTAGAGACAGAGTCTCACTTTGTCACCCAGGCTGGAATGCAGGTGACATGATCTTAGATCACTATCACCTTAAACACCTGAGCTAAAGAAATCCAACACCCTCAGCCTCTCAGGTAGCTTATACTATAGCCATGCACCATCATGCCCAGCTAGCTTTTTAAAAGAGTTTATGGAGATGGGGGTCTTGCTGTGTTACCCAGACGTGTCTCAAAGTCCTGGCCTCAAGTGATCCTCCTGCCTTGGCTTCTAAAGTACTGGGATTACAGCATGAGCCGCCGTGCCCAGCCAAATGTTGTTGTAATTATAGTAGTTATTGTTGTTTTAAGTCTCTGAAAAAGTGGCAAAGATATTTTTGTAGATTTCTTCTTTGATATCATGGTTTACTTTTTTATATACAAAGCACCATAAAATGCATACTTATATTTCAAGTCAACTCTATTCATTGGAGCTTTGAGTCCAAAGCTGGACTCTAGTATTATTTTTTCATTGTGAATATCCTCTTTGTTGCAAGGCCTATTTATGTGCTGGTATATAAAGAGAACCCAAACTGTGCACAGTATTGCTTTAAGTGTTGCAGGGCACACAATAAGCAGATGAAGTGCCCCTGTTGCCCAGGAGGTTATGATTTTACCAAGAACTTCAGCTGCGCATAGCTAAGATATTTTTATTTATTTATTTATTTATTTTTTGAGACGGAGTTTCGCTCTTGTTGCCCAGGCTGGAGTGCAATGGCGCGATCTCGGCTCACCGCAACCTCCGCCTCCTGGGTTCAGGCAATTCTCCTGCCTCAGCCTCCTGAGTAGCTGGGATTACAGGCACGTGCCACCATGCCCAGCTAATTTTTTGTATTTTTAGTAGAGACGGGGTTTCACCATGTTGACCAGGATGGTCTCGATCTCTTGACCTCGTGATCCACCCGCCTCGGCCTCCCAAAGTGCTGGGATTACAGGCTTGAGCCACCGCGCCCGGCCACGGTGGCTAAGATATAAGAGTGAGTGTGATATGTGCTATCTTATAATTTACAGGAAAAGGAAAATGTGATTGTTTTAATTCATAAGAGTGGCAAAAATCTGAATGGACTCAGAATCTTGAACAGATTTAGCCATCTGTCTTTTCAAATCTCAATCCTATCAGGTAAACAAACAAACAAACAAAAAACAGACAAAAAACATTATTTCTTTTCAAATCATGGAAAAAAATGCCCATTCTCATTTTATTGCTCAGCTGAGTGCAAAGTTGTTATACTTCTGCTCTTTTCTTCTTGTGTGAGGGGGACAAGGCCACAGCTTTGTCTACGGAGGTACATACCCAGTTACTTCTCTAACTATGCTGTTTTTCCTTTTGCCTGACCATGCCACAATTCTTTAGGGTACCAAAACAGTACATGTGTGACATTTCTGCTTGAGGGACTAGAACCCTGATTTTCAAGTAACAGAGATATTCATTAATTTTTTTCTTAGCTTTATATTTATATATGGGAATAATAAAAATTACAGCTAAGCCTTGTAATAAATCTAAATTAAACCTTGTCATACCCTAGAGCTTGTACAAACTCTTGGGTAAATCAATAGATATTCCCTTGAGACAATACTACTGGGCTATGATTTTAGTGTTTGAAAGGGTTTCCTCTGGTCAGGCATCAGAGAAAAGGTGCCAGTCATCTTTCTGTGAGCAAACACCAAAACATTGGGAGTCATGCTCAAATTGACCACTTGCTGGAGATAGGTTACCAAATGCGGAATCCTATAAAATAGCTTAAGAACTTTGCTGATGTTTCTTAGATTTCTTTAACTGTATATGTCAAACAGTATATAAATATATCATCAAGAATCTTTTAAACAGATGTTATTACTTATCTATATCTTTTCTAACACTTTTGAACTTGACTGTAATGACGCATTAACACTGCATGGCTGAACTTTAGACTAAAGTCAATTCAGAATGATATTTGGTGTCTTAATTTCCCAAAGCATTATAGAACTTATTTATTTTTTAATTGAAAGCCTATAACTTTGTTTGGAAAATATCTGCATATTTTACTTTCTAGAGCTTTTGAAAGGGGAAAAAGCCACATGAATTAAAGTCCTAACAAGATACAGCTTAATTTCTTGTACCTTTGTTCCTATGTCTCCTGTTTTTACTCTCTTCCTGTTAAGTCATTTAAATATTTATGTGTTTGCTATTCCGTTTTAACCAAAGACTTCTATCTGCTACTGAATTTTTGTTATATGCTTTTGCTTATACAAGTAGTTACAATTGGGTCACTGTGCAAAAAATGTCGAAAACAATGTGAGATGAACAATCCATGCGCTGCTCTGGGTTTGCTTGGCATTATTGCCTCAATAGAGTCATTCAAGGTTTTTTGTTTGTTTGCTTTGGTTTGGTTTGGTTTGGTTCATTTTACATTGTTTTGTTTGTGACACAATTTAGGCTTATTTTTTCCAAACACTATTTTTTTGGTTCCTTGTAACTTGTTTTCCCCCCACAAGAATTGTTGACTGAATATACAGAAGCAGATTACAGAAGGCATGGTGGTACAATAAAAATAGCAGTCTTCTCTCTGCTCTTGATAATTTAATGCAGAGTACTGAAACAAAGCTTAATTTCTCTTCTGCTTGCTTTAAGATATAACAGTAAAATTGACATTGAAACATTCTGTTAACTTTTCTTTCATGGCACATGACAGATTTTTTTTTGAATTATGTTTTTGTTTTGTTTAGCTTTTAATGAGAGAAATTCTGTCTACTTTCTTATTCATCATGAATTCTAGTTCTTTTCAGTGGGTACTCCTTAATTTATCTTCATTTCTGCTGCTGTTTTTACTTCTAGTCAACAGAAGTAACCATAAAGACTAATTAAGTGATTTAAAAGCCTTCTTTATACTACTTTACCACTTCGATAAAGTTTCGCATTTAAAATTGTGATTCTATTGGCAAGTTTATCTATCTCCTAAGTTTACAAGGTTTTGCTGTGTGTTAAAACTAATGCATCCCTCAACTTTATTACCGTTTTACAAGGTTTTCTGTTCAGTATATACTGACAATATGTAAATCCCTTTTTATTTAGATCTAGATAACAAGAGAAGTCTTAGGGAGAGTCTGCTTAAAACTCTGAATTTCAGAAGGCAGTTGATTTATATATTTGGACTATGTAAACAAAAAGAAATCCAAACAACTTGAAACTTCAGCTACTCACACATTTAGCTTGAACTAAGTCATACAATCATAATTAATATCACATCGTTAAAATGGCTTAAGCTAAGTTACTTTTTGTCTGCAATTATTTGATTGGAATACTGCACATAGGCTTGAAAGGACGACTGTTTACTCAGGACAGATATTAGTGAATCACCACTGTTGGGAAGTTAGATAAAATTCTGTAACATGGCATCATTAATGCAGTACAGTACACTTTTCCATTTAAAAGATTAAACTTACTCTGTTAAATCATTGCTTTATTCCCTCCCCCTTAAACACTGATCAAGTCTTATATGTTTCGGTTAGAAACCTATCACTAATGCTATCAGTTAATAATGTACATAACACTACAATAATGACATTTGTTCTTATGACATATGACATTTTATATAGTATTTTAATGAGTCACTAAATAACTTTAAGCAGACAGTTTTATGCTGAACAAAGGAATGACCTCTCAAGAATAAGTACTGGGGTAATTTTAGTATTTGTTGCTATGTTCTTATCTTTGATAAATTGTACAAATTGTGGATTCTTGGTTTTTGTTGTTTCTCCTTTTGAGCTGTAACCTGATCAAACAATTTTGTATTTGAACGGTTTGCTTGAATCTTTAACAAAATAATTTGGTTCATTGAAACAAATGGCCATCAATGTAACAGTTAAATAAATAAACAAAAATATATACCAATGAACTTGTTTTAAACAAGCACTTCCCAATGTGCATTATGAAAAATATATAAAGTATACCCGTCAGTATGTTATCTACACTATAAAGATCCAAAACTAAATAGAACATGCTTCTTTTCCAGACTTGTTTTATTCTGCAACTTTTTTTTTTCAGACATCTTTTGAAAAATGGCCACAGGAATACTGCTTTAAACAAATCCTATAGTATTTAAAAGATGAAATTGTACAAAAACTTTAGTAAAACTTGTTTCCAATATCTTCACTTTGATAATGAATTTTTCAAATGTCAAGATCCACAATTTGCATTTTTCAGTGCAAGTCCACTTTTTCAGAAGCACAACTCAATATACAGTGCTGGTAAGACTTGAAGGTACTGATTACTCCTTCCCTTTGATCTGGCATTTCACCTGCAGATTTATAGCCTTAAGTATCCTGTAACCTGACATGAATCTTTCCATAGTTACTATTACTACTAACTGTATTTTTAGTTGCAAAATTATAATTTTAAGGTAAGAATTATAAAAAGTAATTGAACAGCAGAACAGTAAGCTATTTTAACCCTGAAAAAAAAACAGTTCTCCTAAGGGCCATGGATAGTAATTTTATGTATGTCTCCAAGGTTTACAGAAACAATTTCAGTTCGGCCTAAGGAAGAATTCTCAAATAGGAAGAATTATCTTCAGGTGCTCAAACACTGCACAGAGGTAGGGAAAAGGAAGTGAATATTTTTATGGATGTGCACTTTAGTCAATATTTATTTATATTGTAATTCGTGAATTTATCTTTTATTCGTGTTTGTTTGTTTAGCTTGTATAATACATAAGAGAGCCTGTAATTTATTTCTAGGTGCCTCTGGTTTCTAAACTAAGAGCTTTCACATTTATAGTTTCTTTATCTATATTGTACCTTAACAAATCCTGGCTCTAAATCTACAAGCTGTATATGATCAATGTTGGTGAAATACAAGAAACCATGAAGATTTGAGGTCTAATGTTAGTGTTTCCAACTCTTTTCTGAGACTGTGTAACCACAGAAACATAGGGCATTGTTGCAGACATATATCAATGACAAACATCTCATCCTCAAGCTACTGTAACTCGTTTATCTTCAGTAATCAATGGTAACTCCAAAAGAGGTTGAAGATGGCAGTAGCCTAGATTGCAGTAGACATGACTCTAAAGAGGTTTATGGAGAAAAATCTATTTTAGAATCACAGCATCAAAAGTAGTATTCTATTCCACAGCACCCTTTTTCAAGGAAACTAATCCAGAATTATTTATTTTGAAATTTGAGAATCTAAATGAAAGGTAGTAATTTGTCAATTATGTTTTATACAAAGTCATCAATTGAAATAAAATGGTTTCTTTCTAGCTTTATATAGTTTTCCAAAATATTAAGCAGATTTTAGTAATATTCAGTAGGTAATCATAGGATCCAAAAATAATAAGATATTGTATAATCCCTAAATAAGGTGGGGTGTTGCTCTAGTTTGATAAAGATTCACAAAGGTAATTGACATTTTCACTTTAACATAGAATTTTAATAAAATAACTATGTATATTAGAAAACAGATCCTTGAGAGCTAATATAGCTCCTTTTATTATCTTATCCTGCTCTTTGTAAAAAAAAATGTATAAACTATACATGGGCAAAAAGAAAAACATAATTCATCACCTATAATTTTACAATCCAGAGAGAAACACTGAGAACATTTTTATTTCTGTAATGCATGCAGATTATCTTGTTACCTAAAGGGAAATGTGATCTGCAGTTTTTTCCTTTTAAAATACTGTGAGTAGTTACTATTTTTTAAAAAACATATCTCATCCTCGGTACATAAGTGAAAATATATATGGGAATTCATTGTAATATACTTACAACTCATTTGTAGGTTTGAATTGTTTTTGAAAATGAAAGTGACCAATTAATATTTATCTATTATTATATAGCTATATCACCTTTAGTAACCAATTCATTTTCTTTAACATTTATGTACATTTCAAAGATTTCTTTTTCATTGCTAACAATGCCACTATGTATATATATAGTTGTGTATACATAATCTTTTTCTTTTCAACTAGAAAGTTTGGGGATCAAGAAGCTACTGCTTCAAGTGCTGACTCTCGGACCACAGCACTATAAATTGATAGGTATTTGGAGCAACTTTCCTCACAATGGTGTAAAATGGTGCCATCACTTGAAGAAAAGGATTGCCAATTTTTTAATAAAGATAAACATATATCAATTATGTTACTCAACAGTCACAAGTCTAGGTACTTATCCAAGAGAAATGAAAATATGTTATACAAAGACAGGCACAAGCATGTTCATGGGCTGTTTTCATAATAGCCCAAACAACCTAACTGTCTATCAGGAGGAAAACAGAAAAATTTTCCCATGGTTTACTCATATAATGAAATACTACCTAGCAATAAAAAAGAATAGTCTATTGGCAGATATAGCATCATGGGTTAATTGCAAAACATTGTGATTTGCAAAATAATCTAGACACAAAACTATATATTATACAATTACATTTATGAAAAGTCCTAGAACTAACCTATGGTTAAAAAAATTGGTATTTACTTCTGGATTGGAGTGCCATTAGATATAAAAATTAATACATGTATATTCAATGTATCTCCAGAAAGAACATTAATTTTTCAAAAGTTCCAACCCATACTTAGAGACACAAAAACTCTCACTGCATAAAATACTTACCATTGCATAAAATACTTTGGGAAAAAATTCTTAAAAGTTATTCACTTTTCAATAAGAAAAAATTAGAGAAACTAAAATATACTTATCTAAAGGGCACATTATCCAACATCTAGAAAATCTCAGCATGAATGTTAAAGTAATCATTAGATTCTAAGTCTGCTAAAATTACTATAATTTTATATTCAGTGAATTCTTTAGTTTGCACAGGAGCTTCCTTAAATCTGATGTTTTCAAGAGGCTGCTGTTGGCTATTAAATTTCCAATGACCAAATGTATCTCAAAAGATAAAATCGCATAAATTGTTAGCTTCAAAGATGGAACCATAGACTGCAGATGTAGTTTATTTCACCAAAAGCTTTTTAAGTAACTAAAGCTGTGGTTTAGGTATGGTCTTTTAATGTGTCAGTGTCTTTAAAATTGCTTATCATAACAACATAAGTTCCAGCTCCCTTTGAGAAAATCTTTCATCATGTCATGTAAGTTGTCATTTGAATACATTCAAAAATATCTTCTCAAAAGACCTTTTCATCATGTTTACAATTCACACAGCTCTCTGTTCATACAGACCCATTGCTGTATTAAAATTAATTAGTTCATGTCTATGTTTTCACTAACCTACTAATTTTATTTAGATACTCTCTCCCCTTCAGCTTACAAAATAATGGTAAATAATAGTAAATTTAGGATACTAATAATTTATCTGGATAATACTCTGATCTCAGTCTGGAAGTTTTATGAGGAAAGGATAGTAGAGATTTAACATAATCTTTTGAGATTAATACTTGATACTTTTACTTACTTTCTGGACCTTTGGTAATTTTCTTAAGTGTTTTACTAGATGTGGGGAATTAACTTTTATTTGTAAGTGTCATCTGCTCATTCCAACAACGTCTTTTGGATAAGAACATGTAAGTTAGTTGAGTCCACTGCATTCAAGTAAACATAATTGCTTCTTAAAATAAACATACCTGAATAAATAGTCTGAATTTCACAAATGCACAAAATCATTACTTGAAAAATAAACCTACCAAGGGAATGGTACTAGTTTAGCAAAACATTTACGTATCAAGTGGCTGTGCTACATACAATAACATGTATTTTGAACCTCTGTGTCCTAATAATTGCATCTTGTTCTATCGAAGATGTGCATAGGAAGTCCATGGGGATATGTTTGGTGAAAAAAGAATAATTAAGCCTTTAGAAAGCTTGCACAGAGTAAGCTACATGCCAGGCAACAAACAGATTTAATGGCAGTTGACTTTACTTTTTGGCTTTTTTTTTTTTTTTTTTTTTTTTTGACTTTCCTTCTTTCCCTGACCCTTTTAACATCTTTTTTCCTGGCTTCTTTATTAATCTTTTTTCTTATTTTTCTATTTCTTTTTCTTCCTTTCAAGGTACTTAACAATCAAGTGCTTGTACCTAATATGTCTCCTAATATATCATTTAATTTTTTTGCCATGTCTATCAATTTTTTTTTTTTGTAACTGCATTTGACCTCAACTCAGCCATGCTCAGGGCTAGAACTTACAATGTTTAGTTTTCATAGTCATCCTGAAGGAATGCATTCGGTGTTTCAGGACTAAGTTGCTGATGACCACCGATTCAAATACAGATGTCCCATGTTGAGAGCAATGGGCTACTGGTTACTGGTTTAGGGAAGAAATAATCAAATGTGTGCCTGGGTGATTAAAAGTCTCAGCATTGGGTACTGAAAGCAGTGCAGACATTTTACTGAGAAGAATAGAAGGGAAAATAAGTATTTGTTTGATGCAAAAGTAATTTCTAGTTTTGCCATTGCTAATATTTATTGAGTGTGTGTACCACAGGACCTGTACTGAATACACATTTATATATATATATATGTATGTATATATATGGCTGCCAGTTGCCTTAATGTTTCCCTGCTTTCCCAACTGTATTGGTTAAGAATGGATAACACCCGGCCGGGCGCGGTGGCTCAAACCTGTAATCCCAGCACTTTGGGAGGCCGAGGCGGGTGGATCACAAGGTCAAGAGATCGAGACCATCCTGGTCAACATGGTGAAACCCCGTCTCTACTAAAAATACAAAAAATTAGCTGGGCATGGTGGCACGTGCCTGTAATCCCAGCTACTCAGGAGGCTGAGGCAGGAGAATTGCCTGAACCCAGGAGACGGAGGTTGCGGTGAGCCGAGATCGCGCCATTGCACTCCAGCCTGGGTAACAAGAGCGAAACTCCGTCTCAAAAAAAAAAAAAAAAAAAAAAAAAGAATGGATAACAGTAAAAATGCAGGGATCACAAGATTTGCATATGAATGTATATCTAGAAAAAGTGATCCTCGTTTATCAATGTATTGGCTTTGTAATGCCTTCCTATTGCTTAACCTCTCTTAGCCTCAGTTTTGTTTTGTCTTCATATTAAATAGGAATGATAATAATCATGTTGTGGCTATGGACTGAATATTTGTGTCTCCACAAAATTCATATGTCAAAACCCGAATCCTCAAAGTGGTAGTGTTTGGAAGTGGGACTTTTGGGAGGTAACTAGGTCATGATTGTGGCGCTCCCATAAAGGGCTTAGAGCCTGTATTAGGTAGGATTCTCCATGATGACAGAACGAATAGAATATACATATATGGGAAAGGGAGTTTATTAAGGAAAATTCACCCACGCAATCACAAGGTGCTAGTCCCATGGCAGGCTGTCTGCAAGCTGAGGAGCAAGGAAGCCAGTAGTGGCTCAGTGGGAGTCGCAAAACCTTAAAAGTAGGGGAGTAACCATGCAGCCTTTCAGTCTGTGGCTGAAGGCCTGAGAGTCTTTGGCAAACCACTAGTGCAAGTCCAAGAGTCTGAAAGCCAAAGAACCTGGAATCTGACGTTCAGCGGCAGGAATTATTCAGCAACGGAGAAAGATGAAGGCTAGAAGACTCAGCAAGTTAGCTTTTCCACCTTAATCTGCGTGCTTTCTCCAGCCATGTTGACAGCCGCTGGATGGTGCACACCCAGATTAAGGGTGGGCCCACTGACTCAAATGTTCATCTGCTTTGGCAACCCCCTCACAGACACACCCGGAAACGATACTTGGCATCCTCCAATCCAATCGTGTTGACAATATTAACCATCACAGAGCCTGTATAAGAAGAGATGGGAAAGAACTTTCTTTTCCTCTTTGTTCTCTGCCATGTGAGGTTACTATGAAGAGACAGCTACCTGTGGACTGGAAGGGCTGACAACAGATCTAACCGTGTTGGCACCATGATTTCAGAGTTCCAGCCTTTCAGAACTGTGAGAAATACATGTTGGTTGCTCAATCTGCCTAGTTTATGGTATTCTATTATAGCTGCCTGAATTGACTAGGACAATTATCTTATGTACTTCAGAAAGTTTCCTGAAAATCAAGAGATGATGTCAAAAGCAAGTTTAAACATTGCAAAGCATGTAAACCTTATTCTTCCACAGCAAGAGTAGGTCATATCTGAAGTACAATCACAAGGGAATAACATTTTACCTTTATCCTGATCCTGAAAGCAGAGTGAAAGTATTTTAGCCTTCCCAAATCTGTCTTTCTCGGGGGAGACAGACTAAAAAGAAGACTCACTTCCAGGACTCATGGAGTCTGATCCCCACTAGGTATACTCTAGTTCCACTTTTCTTCACTGAGGCTCATCTATCTAGTGACTCAAAGGACTTTTGCTTGTCCAGTTAGCATTTTTTTTCTCTGTTCTTTCACCATTTTGGGATTCACAAATAATAAATTTCGTGTTTTAAAAATTCACATTCATACTTCCGACTTCCAACTTTGGTCCTCTTCAGGACGTGTGTGAGCTTACACCTGCAAACCTCTGGGGCTATCATTCCGAAACAGCTCTGCAAAGAGAGAGGCCCCACTCACTCTCTAGAATGAAGTTTTTTTAATGTGGCAGAATTTCTTTTGGAGGCTGATTTGGAAGCGATATGGGTGATATAACACAGACTACTACACAAGGCGTTTTTTTTCTTGTCAGTCTTTGGTGTGACATCAGGCATCTTAACTCTCACTCAGTTGTTTAGGACAAAGACTTTGGAGCCATCTTTTACTCCTCTCTTTATCTCTTACCACTTGTACATCCCAGTAGGAAGTCCTGTTGGCTCTGCTGTCAACATAGAGCCAGGATCCAACTGTATGTTGCCACCTTCTCTCCCTCCGCTGTTGTCCCATCTAAGATGATCTCAGTAGCCTTTTCACCACTTTCCTCCCCGCTGCCCCGTACAACCCATTCTCAGCATAGTAGCCAGTTTGCCTTGAAGACTGAAGTCAGATCATGCCATGTTCTTTTTCTCATATCACTTAAAGTAAAAGCCAAAGTCCTTCTAATGGCCTGAGAGGACCTGCAGGATCTGGCCTTCTTACCTGACTGACCCCATCTACTGCTCTCCCCTTTGTTCACTCTGCTGCCATTGTAATTTTCCACAGTGAGACCCACCTCATCTACCTTCCGCAATTTGCAGCCCCCACTGCACCCAAGCACTACCAAATCCCTCACCCTGTACCATCACAGCACTTAGAGTACATAATCTGCTTTTTGACTGTTTCTACTGTCAGCCCCTCCCTCGGGTATGTAAAACACAGGAGGACATGGAGGCATAGTTGTCTGTGCTGTACACTGATATATTCCTGAAACCTAAATTAGTATCTGGTGCTCAGTGGGTTCTAAAATAATTGTTCTACAAATGAAGGAAGCATAGTTTATCTGCCCATCCAAAGCACTATCCATGAACGAAGAGCAGATTTTTGTCTTTCTTCCTCCAAGTGCCTGAGTTCCAGGTTTGATGATTAGTCCTCAGAATATCCGCAGAGCTCTTCTGTGAGGAGAATTCCTGGCAGCTCCCTTTTCTGACACACATAATAACCTATGAAGACCTTAAAGATTTTGACCCTTTCTGGAGTCCAATGCACTTATCATTATAAATTTTCAGAATTATTAGTATAACGTGTTCTTAAATAAATGCAAACAGTGTCTGAACAACTTAATGTAAATACACATTTTAGTAAAAAAGTTTACTTGGAAGATTGTGTGTATGTAGCAGAAAAGGTGTCTAATCCAGGTATGGTAAATAACTTCTTGACAAGGCATAGGATGTCTGGCACTCCCGGTTTGTTAGAAATGTATGTTTTTAAATTATTTCCTTTGCCATTTATCTATCAAAGAACTATGCAGTCTAGGAAAGACTGGCACAGATTTAAGTAAGAGTATTAATAGGCCAAAACAAAGCAAACACTAAGGTAATGGAAATGCCAAGAAGAAAAGTGACATGAGAAAGCTGACATTATTGAAACGGAAAACAGTGTAAAGTTTAATAGCATGAATAGCTGAGATATTCTCTTGTCAGAAAAAAACATTGCCCTTCATTGAAATACTCCACCTTTTGTTTAATTCTACATCAAAGATGTTTCTTTGAATGTTTGACATAATTAGTAATTTCTTTTGTAACTCTTTCAAAAGGAATTGAACGAAGATTGTGGGCAGACATAATATGAGTTAGAGGACAAGCATGAATTAATTTGAAGACCTGACTTTTATTTACTCTAGTGTTGAGTCTAGCTATAATCTAGAACACGTAGACAATATGATGATCAGCAAGAATTCTATTACTCGACCAAAATTTGTGGACTACGTTAAGCATTAGAAATAATTTCTATGCCAGCTTTTCCATTTGTCTGGTACATGTGTGCTGGTATGTGTGTGTACACACGTACATGTACATTCATCTATGTGTAAATTAAAACATGTATCAAATATAATGATTTTTCTTAAATTCGAATTTTTAAAGTTTATCTCAAAACCAACAAGTTAATGAGTAATAGTTTTTTTCTCCCCTGCCTCACATGCTCTAATTTTACTTTTAAGTAGATCTTCGGTTAGAGAAACTGAAATCATTGGGAGATTAAATGTTTACCCTTGAGACTGTGCTAAGGCCATACTTCACATGTCTGCTCCACAGAATTATATTTTTCTACTGACAAGTTATTGGAAAAGGATGCAATAAAACATAAATTTTATGAAAACTTGTTTCTATTTAAACCAGAATCTATTCCAGGACATCTCCTGCTTGATTAGAAGAGGCTGGATGACTGTCTGTAGAATAACACTTTGACTGTTTATAAGCCAGATATATAATAAAAAACCAATCTGAATAGCAGGTGACAATGGCTATTGGCATGCAAATGAAATGACTGATGGATCTGCCTGTGGATGACAGTCATGACAGCAGTTGTTGGGGCTTAACAGATGAGGATTTCATCTTAACATCTAGAAATAAAATAAAAACTATTATTGAGGAAGTATGAAAAATCACATTTATTAAAGTGATTGCTTTTGTAGATAAGTATTTATGCTCACTCTAAAAATTCAAATAAAACTAAGGGTAGCATAAAATATCTATTACAGGAATATTTAGAAAAATATATTAAGGGAATATTTTGACAAGGCAATTAAGTGATACTATTATATTTTAATATTCACACGTATGATCTCAAAGAAGAATGGGCCGTATTTAAAGCAGAATAATGAAAATCAAGCTACATTTTTATATTTGGTTATATGGGTTGATTAATTATAGTCAAAATGGCACATGTATCATATACATGTATAGATATGAAGCTTGTTTTAATTACCCATGTTCCAGAATATTAGAAAGGGGAGGAAATGCCAGGGTGAACAAATAAGGCAGATGTTTCCTCAAATAATTCTTATTTCAAAGAGAGAGACCTAAGTTGTTAGCATATGAAATTTTAAAAACTTGACAATTCTAAATAAAACGTTTCAGTTCTGAACCATTGATCTGAATCTAACAGACGTCATGTCATAAGAAACTAAAGCTCATTGCCATAGTGTCTTATGTGAAATAGGTTAATTCTCAGTTTTTTCCCAAGAGCAGAAATGACCATACATGCTGTTAAATTTTAGAAGTAAGCTTAGGTTTGCAATGTGTTGAGCCAAAACAATTAAGTTAGATGGGATAAAACAGCCTTCTACTCCTTGTAGAAGAGACTCCTTTTGAGTCTTCTACTTCAAAATCAAATATACTCTCATTTTAAAAATGGATCATTATTCCTTTTGAAACTACTCTAAGTAGAAGTAATAGTCTCTAAATTAGCATATGACAATTCACATTTTTACTTTTAATCTACTCCCTCTCTCTTAGGGAAATAACACCTAGATTTTTCTGGGTGCTGATACCTTCCTCTGTTTTTAGCTAGATGATATGAGTAGATTGACTGTCCTGACCCTCACTTCTGAAGGTGGGTCCTACTTGACTTAATCATTGCAGCACACCTCCCTGTCAACAATTATCAGTTCATGGATGGACACATCACAAAAACAGAGCCAATGGGATAGTGAGATGTTGTTGGGGACCTTTCAGGAAATAGGAGCTTTTACTCTTTTCTTTGGAAGCTGCTGGGAAAGACACCTTTCTTTGCTGTAATGGTGTGAAGACAGGCCAGAGAGACAATTAGGTTCTTGATGATAATCTTTAAGTTGCTAGATCAATTACTGCCCACTTTTGACTTTCAGTTAAGAAAGTAATGCATTCCCTTTATTGTTTTAGTGGATCATTTCCCTTGCGTAAAACCTAAGTAACTGTTTGTATGGAAAGTATCTTCAGAAGCAGGATGGTCGCAATAATACATCCTAAATGTGGCAGTGGATGAATTGAAAAGGGATGAAGGAAAATGGAGATCCCCCCTCCCCCACCAAACAGGGAAGTAGGCAATCCGTGGAATGTCATAGCCGAATAGCTAGGTTAATTATTACATTATAGTTAGGAATTCAAACCAAGACTATGCACTTGATGTAAAGATTTTAGAAAATTTTAGAATGTAGACATATAATGACTATATATTTTAGTCTTCAAATAGGTTACTTTGAACAATTGAACACAAGGATGAACAGAGACTTTTAAAAAACATTTAAATTCCTTTCTAGCAGCAGCATTTAAATCAGCCTGTCCAAGCTCTAAGAGCATTCAATGGATGCCACTTCCAACACCACAGAGTTGCAACATTTCTTTTTTTTTTTTTTTTTCCCATCAGGAAATATTTTATTGTCCTATGTGCTTTTCTTTAATTATTAATTAACTTGCATTTTTTGTTTTATTGTATTTTATTTATATTTAATCTATAGTAAATTTTGTCTTGCCACTTTTTGATCTATGTATTTGTCTTCTGTGTTTATATAAAGTTTCTTAAAATTCTGTCTTTTTAGTATGTTTTTTTTCCTCCATTTGAAGTATATGTTTTAAGTTTTTATATAGTTGAGCTTTGAAACTTTTGCTATTGTTAAGAGTCTAACTTTAGGATTAAGTTTGTCATAGCCAAAAGTTTAAAAATCATTCCCGATATAGGCTTCTAGTTATTTATTGTTTCATTTACCTGAAATTTATTTTTTGAATAATAAAATTATTTTCCACATTCCTATTATCCTTAATAGCTGTGGAGAAGGCACACTAAATTTACTACAACATAAAGATCTTTATGGAGTAAAACTTTCTAACTGGTAGATTATGCCACCCTGCCACACTGTACATGAAGAGGCCACGGACAGTTTGCGTCTGTGGGCATACACCAACATTTGTAGCAATGATACAAATGTTATCAATTTTTGTGTGCCCTAAGATGGAAAAAAGATTGAGAATCATCTTTTACTAAAAATTATGATCAGAATAATCTGCAAATGAATTTACTAACAAAAAAAATTCAGAAAACACACTTTTAATATTTTCTGACCTCAGCAAGGTTTTCCATTGCTTACAATGGGTACACCATGCAAGGTCGTGATCAAACCTCTGAGTTAAAAAGCTATGTAGCAGTCACAAAAGTACAACTATCAGACTTGCATAGCTTGTTTAATACAGGCATATAATAAGAATTTTTCAAAAGAATTTCCACAGTAAAATGTTATTTTGCGTTTTGACATGAGAATATGCCGCCTCTTAATGTGGAATAATACTGTTTATCTCTTACAATTGAACTCTACATCAAAAGTTTTTCCTTCCACAACTCCTTTTAGTTCAGCATGATTGGACTCAATTGCTGCCCATTCTTTGGTGGATGGGGTAGTCAATCAGGCAGCTCTGAAAAGTGCTGAAATGAAGCCCTTGAAGTTGAATTTGCGGCTTTGAGAGCTAGGATACTTTTCATCTGCATTCCCACTTTTTATCATTGTCCTTAAGGTATCTTAGAAAGAAAAGAAAGACATTAAGATATATGGAGTATAAAATGCTAATCAGGTAAGATGATAAGTACCATTCAAAGGGAGAGATGAAACCCACATAATGGGTCTTGATTGTGAGTATCTGAAAGCTGTGCCAACATACCAGTGCCTTTGGCAGGGAAACAGTACCCTGAGAGAAGCCTGCATCCATTTTTCCATAACAATTCCAAGCATTAATAGAATGTTCACACTCATTTAACCCATTATGTAATTCACATGCATGTGAATTACAAAAGCACACACATGAATATGCACACATATTCATATACAAATGTAAATTACATATGTTCATCTAGGTAAACATCTGTATAGACATATACATATATTATATAACTGTGTAAATATTATTCTGCTAACTTTAACACCTTTAAAAATAATCACTATATAAGAAAACTGTCTAGTCTCCTTTATTTTCATAAACAAACATCATTTTTTTCCAACTTCATGACTGATGTCTAGAATATATGGCTGATTCTTCCATTAAAAATATATTCTAGCTCTTTTTACCATCAAGCATGTTATAAATATGCTCTTATTTACATGAAAAATAGGTTCATGATACATTTTTAAAGTGTAAAATTAGGACCGATATTTATTTGCATACCTAGGTTAATGTGTATAACTTAGGTACACATATATTTCTGCATATTTATAGTCATATAAATATGTATTTATTTATACATATGTATATACACATGTAAATGTTAATAACTAAATGCTGTATACACTTAAATGATAACAGTGGAGTCATGGAATTTTTGCTGGTTAACTTCCTATTTCACACTTTCCTCTACTTTCTGAATTTGGTAGTAAGCACATTCATTTTATCATCAGAAAATATAATAAATCTATTTTCATTTTAGAAAGGAATATGAAGAGGTGCTCTTTCCAGCAACCTCACATTTGTGTAATTTGGATTTATCTTCTTTTGAAAACAAGACTGAATTCGTCAAAACTCTAATAAAATAGAGATCATCCAATGCTATAAAAGTGTGCTTCACTCTTAGAGAAACATGACAGGTAAAACATTCATCTTAGACATGTTAACTATTTACTGCTCAAGTTCATCCAAGCTCAATTCTTATACTACATCTGATCACCAGAAAGCAACACAATGTATTTAACTTTGCCCTCCACAGTATTTCTTGTACAAAACTTCAATTGACGTTATGCCTATGAAAGCTGAATATTTTAACCAAGAGACAGCTCAAGGCAACTTAACATTGGTCTGTGCAGCATTTCCCTTGCCAAACGTTATTATCTGTGTCTTTTCCCAAGGGCCAATGTATATAATAGTAACCAGTGTAACAAATGCAACTGTTTTTCAATCTGCTACTACAAGCATTGCCATTATGTTGCTTTGCATTTATATTTTTGGATGCCCTATTAAAATTATTGCCAAAACTCTTAAATGATAGTCATATACATACACACATACACACAGTGAAAGCTGTTCTATCTATTGAGTCTTCGTATTTCCCTAGGAGCTGGGAAGCTCAGATACAAGTTTTAGAACTATGTAGGATTAGCTTGGATTTATTGGTGTAATTTCTTCCTCTTTATCTTGTTTGTAACACACAAGGCTTAAAAAATATTCTCTTATGTAAAAAACATTATATACTTCTTGTAGACAAATTTTAAAATGAAGAGAAGCTCAAAAATTATAATTGTTTATAACCTCACCATTTTGAAAATTATACTGTCTTTTCTCTAAATGTATTTTTATTTATTTGTATATTTTGCTTCTTATAAATCTTTCACATACTATATATAAACAACATGATTTTCACTTAATACATTAACTATTTTCCCATATTATTAATTAATATTATAATTTGTTATGTCTATATGCTTTGAAGCATTTAAATCATTTTAATTTTTCTGTGACAGTATGGTGATAAACGTGTATATGTCTTTGTGCATACTTCATAGGATTTCTAGCAATTAGAATGATAGCGTAACAATGTCTGTTATTTTTAGGAATTTAACATATTGTAAATCTTTAAAATAAACCTGTAGCTTCAGGAGATCAAGAATGTTATATGTTCCCCATATGACTAGTTCCTAGGGAGACTTACAAACTTTCAACAGCTCTGAGATCTCTCATAAGCTGGAAATGAACTGAAGGTCAGTTTCTTTAGTTCTACTTAACAGCAGCGTCTCAGAATACAGCATAAGTTCAGTACATTCCAACTCTCCAGAATCCATGCTTTTTCATTTTGAAAAAGCACAGGAAAAATGTTCTACACTGATATGACTAACACCCACAGGCAATTTCCAATCAGTAGCTAGGGCCCCTCTTGAAGTGCTATGGACCTAGCGTCTGCTGTCCCTTGCCATCAGTTATCACAGGCTTTCATACATATATCTGTGCCTTCTTCTCACTGTAGTATTTTGAGGATTTAAAGTACAATAGAATCTTTTTAGTTGGTCTGCTTTTTCCAGAGCAAGAGGCTTTTGATGTGTAATGCATATTATGACTGGAAATCTATAACTGACTTCTCCAAATTTCTTATTTTGTCAAGATTGCAGCATTTTCTCTCTTGAAATATTCTATTGCCTTGCTTCGGTCTGGAACTGTTGCTTACTAAATCTGCTGCACGGTTATCATCCTGGGATTTGTCATTGCTGCTCTTCTGTTTTGGATCCTCTGTATAAGCAATTCCATATAAGTATATATTTAATTTTGGATTATTTCTAGATCACACTGAAGCACATCCAAGAGTAGCTTCCAAAATATGCAAATGTGATACATTTATTGAATTTTTACATGTCCAAACATCTTTAATTTTGCTTCTACCTGTGATTATTCATATGATTTCACATATAATCTTGGTTGAAAGTTTGAAAGTTCTGTCAGATCTTTTGTCATAGATCTGGTAATATTTTTAGTTGTTCAACTTAAGGTAAGGCTCACCTCATCCAGCACTATGTCTGGTGTTGATGAATGCCTAGCCATTGCACTGGGTCCAATTCATTCATAGAAGAAATATCCAACCTTCTGCCTGGAAGTTGGGAGCTTCTACATGAAAGGAGACTCAGAGTAGGAAAGGTGTTAACTCTTCATGTACAGACGTTCAGCTTACTTCTGGGTTGGTACCAAAGTAATTGCAGTTTTTGCAATTAAAACGAACTGCAAATTAAAAGTAATTGCAGTTTCTGCCATTACTTTTGTACCAAACTAATCTTTTCCAAGTCATGTTTCACTTTCTTCCTATGCTGTCAGGGGGCCTTCAGATTCTGAGGCTACCTTGAGCTCCAGCTTAGTGAATTGAATCTCTTTGTCTGTACCCTCTGCACACACTTTATAGTCATTTCCTTTCCCCAGATAAATCATTTACCACTTACTTCCCCATGTTCTATCTCTTCCATTGATGTCTCATCTCTTCTCCTCTGTATTTTTGAGATTCCTTAATTGTTTTTATTCTACTCTTCTTTTTACTTTAATTGTGTCTCAGGAGGAAGAAGAGATACACAAATGTGATTAACCTGCCATAATTTTTAGAAAATGGTTTTATGTTAGTTTCAGTCATCCAAATGTTTCATCCAATGTATTAAGTAATAGCTACTCCTAGATTTTACTTCTTCCAATTATATATTTTATTTATGATTCAACAACTTCTTTATATGGTTTAGCCTAATTTATCCATCCATTTATTCTGCCATCTACTCTAATGTGACAAAACATGTCTGACCCCAATTTCTGCCTGTGGCAGATATGTTTCTACGTGGAAGCCTGTGTTACAGTAATTAATATGAGATAATGCAAATAATAAGTACATTAAAATATTAAAACAAGATATAATGTAATTAGATGGCAAAATAAGTAGGTGCCAATAAAATTCACACCAGAATTCAAAGTTTGTCAGAGGCTACAGATTAAATATCTTTTGCAATTGTAGTTTGTGGAGATTTCAGCAACTTTAAAACCTGTATTATATGTTCCTATTGATTTATCATGTCTTTTAATTTATATTCTATCTTAATAAGTTAGACAATTTGGTATGTTCAACTTTTTTTATTTTATTATTTTCTCTACCAATATATTTTATGTATTAGTCATTTATATAAATGTATGATTTCAATCAACAAATTAACTTAATCTCCTCACAAACCAGATGTATACCAATTTCATCTTTGGATTCTTTCACTTCACGATGACTTTATGTTAAAGCTGACACTATTTTGTTGTCGTTGTTGTTGTTTGTTTTGTTTTATTTTGTTTTTGAAACAGAATCTCATTTTGTCACCCAAGCTAGAGTGCAGTGGTGCTATTATGGCTCACTGCAGCCTTGACCATCTAGGCTCAGGTGATTCTCCCACCTCAACCTCCAAGTTGAGGTGGGACCACAGGTGTATGTCACTATAGCCAGCTTTTTTTTTTTTTTTTTTTTGGTAGAGACAGGGTTTTCCCATGTTGCCCAGGCTGGTCTTGAACTCCTGAGCTCAAGCGATCCATCCATCTCAGCCTCCCAAAGTGCTAGGATTACAGGCATGAGCAACCAGGCCTGGCTGCTAACACTATTTGTTGAACACTTTGTACATGTCAGATAAAGGGCCAAGCACTTTACATAGAGTATTTTATTTAATCCCCCTTAGCACATAAATATTATTATGACTTGGCTTTATAGATGAGAAATTAAAAACTAAGTATTTTTATAGCTTGTTCAAGATTACACAGCCTATATTAATGGGGTACAAAGCCAAACAGCTTGTAGTGATTTTAATTTTAATTATTTTTTTAGAGACAGCTTCTTGCTCTGTTGCCTAGTCTGGAGTGCAGTGACACGATCATAGCTCACTGTTACCTCAAACTTCTGGACCCAAGAGATTCTCCTGCCTCAGCCTCCTAAGTAGCTGAGACTTACAGGCACCTACCACATAACTGGCTATCAGATACCCAGTTTTTATAGCCCAGCCTTTGACTAATACCCTATACCTCCTTGTACAAATCAGAGACAATGTAAGTGTCTGGGAAATAGATGAATGTAAACTTTGCTAACCTTTTTCATTCTTAAGGAGTTTACACATTTGCAGAATTCGCTTTTTGCAAAAATGTGTAATATTTTAATACTGTGTGAAAACCTCTACCACAACTTTTTTCTTCATTTGCATTAATTTGCATTAATTTGCAAATTAATGCAATATAAAATTTCAATTTATACCCTTTTTATAAATGCATATAAAATTTCAATTTATACCCTTTTTAGAGCTTTTGAAAATTGTAAATGCTTGAGGAGTAGTTTCAAGATAGACAATGACTATTAAATCATATGGTTGAAACAAATGACTGATAATGAATAGATTAGCCAAACACTTAATCTAAATTCTCATAGCCAGTACTGCTTTGTTTTTTTTTTTTTTTTTGTCCCTTTGAGTGAATTTTGTGAAAATAGCTACCGTATTACTAGGATGGTGTTCAACTACTATTTTAATTAGAAAGTAAAACCTTATTTTTTAAAATGCATATGCAGTATATGTGTTGAAATATAGGTTCTGGAGTTAAACAGCTTGAGTACAAATCTTAACTAAGTTTCAGTTTTTTTCCTTTATAAGTTGGAGATAAATAGTTTTGTTATTAAATGCAATACTGAATATCCTTGAAAAGCAGTTGGTATAGTGCCTTTCACAGAAAAAAAAAAAACCATTCAATTAATGTTATTGTGCTTGTAATATTTAGAAAGATGAAAAAAACTGCAATAATTAATAAGTATCAAGCAGAATTTAGTAGCTGGAAAATGCAATGTAGTTACTGATGAATGTTTCAGAATCCCTCACCAGCCGAATTGATCAAACAGAAGAATTGGTGAATTTGAATACAGACTATTTGAGATAGCACAGTCAGAAAGGAGGAAGGAAAGAAGAATGAAAAAGAATGAAGCATGCCTGCAAAATATAGAAAATAGCTTCAAAAGGGTAAATCTAAAAGCTATTGACCTTAAAAAGAAGGTAGCGAGAAAGATCAAAGTAGAAAGTTAATTAAAAGGAATACTATCAGAGAAAATACCAATCTGTACTCTTTAGAGCAGTTTATGAGTGTAAGCCAAGAACGTTTTGATAGGAAGGCAAACAATCAAATATGAGAGCCTTAATCCCCAGTCCAAGAATGCTTTATTAATGGGAAGTGAAAGATTATTGAAAGTACATTTGATATTTTACCACCTTGCCTATGACGGATCTAGGTTACCACTTTACTAAGAATACTATTTCGCGTGGAAATAAATAAAAATATCTTGGAGTTCATTTGTAGTACTGTGCGGGATATAAAGTTCAGGTCTATCTTCAGTTAAGCTCATCTGCATTTTTGTATGTGTTTTTGCTTTCTAATCTCTACATGACTATTATGAACACATATACTTAAGAGTCGGACTTCGTCTTTAAAAATAACACATGAATTGTCCTTCCTGATGCTTTACATTTTAGGGGCATTATTTAAAAAGCCAATTGTACTAGAATTGTTTTCCCCCAAAGATTCAGAGGTTGAAGCCCTAACTCACAGTAGCCCAGAATGTAACTGTATTTAGATTAGGGTCTTCAGAGAAGTAATTTAGTTAAAATAAGGTCGTCAGTATGGCAGCCCTAGCAAACTAGTGTAATCATGGCAAAGTGCACCTCAGAGGTCCTATGTACATTCTTACACTATTAATTTTACTTAAAAACTTTCTTTTTAGTGATTATAAACTTAAATTTACCATGATAAGAATTTTAGGTTATTTTCTCATTTCTGAGAAAGCTTTCAGTATAGACAGGCTACTCTACATAGTTATGTATTGTTTTCGTATTTCACTATATGGCTAATACACATTAACATTAGGTATTTGAGATATGACTTTTTATTGGAAAATCCATACCTCAGCGTGTGATAGATTCATGGATATTCAAGGGCCTTAGTACAATGACAGGAATACATAGAACTTTTTTTACACTGTCTAATTTCCAATTTGGTTCAGCATTTTTTTAACGATTAACATGCTACTAATAAAATGAATAAAACATGCATATAACCAATGAGATTTCACCAAGCATTTAAACTTTACTTAGGAACTTACACACTGAATTCCTTCAAGTCTAACATAAGAGTCTCTTAATGCTTTAAAATTTTGTTTAAAAATTAAATAAAAATAAAATTACTCTTTTAAATTGGTTACAACATGTTAAATCTATGGATTTTTTTTTTTCTGAGCCCTAGTCTGAATCCAATTTTTTTTTTCTGAGCTCTAGTCTTATTCCTTATTTCTAATTTCTGAGGTTTTAGTTCTTAGAATTAATTTGGCATTTTTTGCACCTGTCTTGAGTGCTATGGTTTCTGGATGAATTGTGGGATATATGTGACAGATCCATGCTTCAGATTGGAGCCTTATGTGGGCATTTCAAGATTATTCTTCGTGAGTCTGTTTCCAGATGGGCAGATCCCACTTATTTAATTTTGCCAATTTCATCAGTATTGCACAAATTATTGACTCTCACATATTAGCTTTATTTTTATGTTAGTCATTTCCTCAAAATAATACTTGATTTGAGTCTTTTATTTGTAGTAAGCCTGCTATATCTTTTCTTTATTACAAACAGATGAAACCAAGTTTGCAGCTATAGGTCTGAGTATGGTCTAAAATGCTGGGTCTAAAATGGTTCAGCTAAATCTAAAGCTTTTGGCGTCTTTGGTTCACTAATATTGGAATATTACTTTTTCATAGTCCAAGTAGAGTGTTAATATTGACATCCATGTTTATTCCTGCTAGCGATAAACATATGCTCTATATTATATATGCATGGCAGTCATATACACTAACACAAAAATAAATACGGAATGACTACCACATGCATGACCCCTGCTAGGTGCTATGGGATATTGCAAAGAGAATTCTTCTACCTCCTGTAATCGTTATCCTTTAGAACTAAGATAATGTGCATACATAAATAATTCTAATGCAAGGCAGGGAAAAAAAATAGCTGCCGTTAGCAAAGTCTAGATAATTCAGAATGAGGTATTTTGTGGGGGAGGATTTGCATTTATTTTTGGCTAGAAGAATCTGAGACAATTACCTCAAGTAAGGTATTGAAGTATGGACAGTAGCTTTTATATATAGGGGGGAGAAAAAAATTTCTAGGCCAAATCAATGTTGTGCAAAAAAGCACGGAAGTAGAAACATGGATATGGGTCTTTTTGGGAGCAGACAGGTTTGTTTGCTTAGGGAACTAGGAGGAACAGAAGTTCACTTCGTTCATTCAATCATTGAGTATACTTCTAGTGGGGGCCTCCCATGTATCAGAATGTGTTACACTCAAGGGTTACCAAAAACAAGGTAAACAAAGCTCTGTACTCCAGTATTTTACTTTCCATAACTAACAATTACCATGTGCCAGGCATGCTTAATGTGCTTCTCTAGCATCAAGTACTTTAATCTTCTTAACAATATTATGATATGGGTTCTATTAGTATCCCCATTTTACAGATGAAGAAACTGCTGCATAGAGGCATTAAAAAACTTAAAAAAATTTTACATAGCTAAAAAGTGGCCGATCCCAAATGTGAATTTAAGAATCTGGTTCTAGAGCCTATTCTCATAAACGCTACATTTTGCTATATGAAATAGTGAATTGAAAAATAATTCTCTACACATAAATACAGATAGACAGTGAACGGCTTTGAATGACAAGCCAAGGAGTTTGATCAAATCAAACTGTAATTTAGAAGGATAGTTCTTGGAAGAGTAAACAAGATTGATTAGAAGAGAGAAGTTTTACAAGTGGGTGGCTATTGCTTTACTCTAGATGACAGATGAAATTTTGAGTTAGGGTGATTTCTGGGATAACACATAGAAGATGATTCTATAGGGGTAGATTAATCAGGAATTGAATAAGAGAATAGGAGTCAAATATAATGGCCTGGGCACCAGTCAGGACTCCACAGATTACAAGTGACAGGAAGCCAACTCAAACTTGCTTACACAAAAATGAAAACGTATTGGTTCATAAATTTGAATCAAGACATTCTGCCCCTTACTGTCTCTCAGAACTGCTTTCCTTTTACCGGCTTCATGTTCAGACAGGCTCTGTGTATGTGGTGTTGATGGTAACTCCTGCCACCTCCAGAATTACAGACTCATTAATCATGCATCAATTCTTTTAACCTAGAAGTTAACAGATTGTTATCAAAAGGAAACATCTTTTTTATACATTTTAGACAAAAAAAAAAAAAGCAGAATATGACTCTCAGTGGCTCAGCTTGGGTCAGATGTTCACACTTCAAGTCGGAGGTTGGATCAGCCCCATTTTAATACCTTGGACTGAGAGACAGGGAAGATTTCCAAATGAGTAAGTACAAGACAGATAAGAAACAGGTAATCACCTCACACAGGTTTCGAGCCTTAGTGATTGAGGGCCTGATAAATGTCCTTTATCTGAAATAAGGCACATAGGGAAAAGAGCAATAGCAAGTTTTAGAATAAAAGAAAATCATTTGGAGACATGTTAAGTTTGAACATTTGGATAGAAATGGCTTGTGAAAAGTTTGAAATTATGAAACTTGAATCTAGGAGAAAAGGAAATGCTAGGTATAAAAAATTAGGACTCAAGTATGTAGCGAAATGGTTGCTGTGAAATGTGAACTTTAGTAGTTTTACAAAAAGTGATAGTCACAGGTATCAAAAAAAAGTTCCAAAATCAAGTACTATCATGGAAACCAGGAAGTAAGCACTCCAAGAAGGCAGATTAGTCACCAGGATCAAAAGCCATCGTGAGATCAAGAAAGGGCTGATTAAAAAAAAAAACGGTTGGTCTACATGAACAGCAAATCCATGGAGACTCTGAAGAGAACAATTTCAAGTAAAATAAAAGCACATTGTGAGGAACTAAAGAATAAATAAGGGAGAATAAAGTGGTCCTAAATTCCTAGTCAGTCACTAAATAGCTAGCTATATGACTTCGATGGTTAGTTTTGTTAAAACTTGACTGCAGCACAGCGTGTCCAGATATTTGGCAAACTGTTATTCTGGGTGTGTGTGTGAGGGTGCTTTTGGACAAGATTAACATTTGAATGAGTACGCTGGGTAAAGCATATGCTCCTACCTAACGTATGTCCCCAAATACAACCAGTTGAAAGCCTGAAAAGAACAAAAAGGCTGACACCGTCTGACTGCTTCGATCTGGGACATCAGTCTTTTCCAGCTTGGAGACTTGAGCTCAAACATTGGCTCTTCTTGTTTGAGCCTGATAGCTTTAAGATTGGATCATATATGCCATCAGCTCTCTTTGCTCTCAAGCCTTTGGACTTGGACTGGAACCACATCAGCACTCCTGGGTCTCCAGGTAGCCTGCTCCAGATCTTGGGACTTCACAGACTTGTTAGTCACAAGTCAGTTCCTTATAATCTCTCTCTCTCTCTCTCTCTCTCTCTGTCTCTTAATCTCTGTCTCTTTCTCTCTCTCTCTCTCTCTCTCTCTCTCTCTCT
>NW_022437041.1:3059700-3071531 GCF_009761245.1 Sapajus apella | reverse complement strand
GGTAGAAAGACCAGGCTTCTAAATGAGATTTTTTTTCTCTTTTTCTTAACCATTATTTTAGGTTCAGGGTACATGTATGAGTTGTTTTATAGGTAAATTTCATGTTGCATGGGTTTGATGTAGGTAATGTTGTCACCCGGCTAATCTGCATAGTACTTGATAGCTAGTTTTTCAATCCTCACCTTCTACCCCCCATTAACCCTCAAGTGGGCCTTGTTTCCTTATTTGTGTTCATATGTACTTGATATTTAACTCCCATTTACAAGTTCAAACATGAAATATTTAATTTTCTCCTTATGCATTAATTTGCTTAGGACAAAGGCCTCCAGCTCCAACCATGTTGCTGCAAAGGACATGATCACATTCTTTTTTATGGCTGTGTAGTGTTTCATGGTATCTATGTACCACTTTTTTTTTAACTAGTCTACCATTGATGGGCATTTAGGGGGATTCCGTGTCTTTGCTATTGTGAATAGTGCTGAGATGAACATACATATGTGTTGTGTCTTTATGGTGCAATGACTTACATTCATTGGTGTATATACCCAATAATGGGATTGCTAGGTTGAATGGTAATCCCGTTTTAAGTTCTTTGGGAAATTGCCAAACCACTTTCCTCAATGGCTGAACTAATTTACATTGCTACTAGCCATGTGTAAGTGTTCCCTTTTTTCTCCACAACCTCACTAGCATCTGTTATTTTCTGACTTCTTAGTAATAGCCATTCTGACTGGTATGAGATGGTATCTCATCATGGTTTTGATTTGCATTTCTCTAATTAGTGATGGTGAGCGTTTTTTCATATGCTTGTTGGTCACATGCATGTCTTCTTTGAAAAGTGTCTGGTCACGTCCTTTGCCCACTTTGCATGGGGTTATTTGGTTTCTGCTTGCAAATCTCTTTCTTATCAAGATTCTGTATATGAGACCTTTGTTGGACACATACTTTGCAAATGTTTTCTCCCATCCTGTAAGTTGTTTGTTTACTCTGTTGTTAATTTATTTTGCTGTGCAGAAGCTCTTACAATTCTCACTTGTCAATTTTTGTTTTTGTTCCGGTTGCTTTTGGTGTTTTGTCATGAAATTTTTGCCAGGTCCTATGTGAAGAATGATATTTCCTAGATTATCTTCCAAGGTTTTTATAGTTTTAGGTTTTACATTTAAGCCTTTAATGCATTTTGAGTTGATTTTTGTATAAGTGTAGGGAAAGTTTTAATCTTCTGCGTATGGCTAGCCAGTTATCCCAGCATCTTTTATTGAACAAGGAGTCCCTTCTCCATTGCTTGCTTTTGTTGAGTTTGTCAAAGAAGACATCTTGTCAAAGAAAGCTCTTTTGACTTTTGTCAAAGGGGACACTTCAGAGTTGATGCTGGAATCAGTTAATTTCTGGATGGTTGGGATTGAATTAATATATGTTTCATGTGATGACATGAATTTGGGAAGGAGGGGGAGGGGCGAAATGCCATAGACTGAAGTATGTTTCCTCAGAATGTATATGTTGAAGCCCTAGCCCCTAATGTGACTATTTCTGAAGATAGTGTCTATAGGAGGTCATTAAAATGAAATGTCATAAGGGTGGGGCCCTAATCTGATAGGATTGTGGCTCTACGAGAAAAGAAAGATTTCTCTCTTCTTTCTCTCTGTCTCTCTCTGATTTTTTCTCCATCTCTCTTGTCTGTCTCTCTCTCTCTGTCTCTCTCTCTCTCTCTCTGACACAGTGAGAAGGCAGTCATTTGCAAGCCAGCAAGAGACCCTTCACCAGAGCCCAGCCATGAGCCCAGCACACTGACCTGACCTTGGACTTCACCCAATGAGAAAATAATTTTCTGTTGTTTAATCTTCTCAGTTTCTGAAATTTTGTTATGGCATCCAAGCTAAGTTAGTGACGATGGACAAAACCTCCAAATCTGTAAGGCTCTTTTTGCTCATGTTTAAAATGAAGATAATAGTAGTAATATCTAGCTTAGAGATTTTACTTGAGGTAATGTTCCAAAAGGTACTTGACAGAATGCCTAGCAGTTTACAAGCTCTCAGTGAATGTTAGCTATATATCTGTGGATGGCACAACGAATAGGAAGAATGTGACAGCTGCAAATGTTTAAGATTTTACAAAAATATTTGAAGCTACGGGAAGTAAAGAGATATATGTGGAACATTCTTTGACATTCCTCTTATTGAGAGATGGATCCCAGGGGCTTCCAATTCCTATCTCTCAAACTCTGGAGAAAGCCAGTAACTGTGTAAAAAACTCCTATTACACTGAGACTATGTGAGAAAGCTCTACCTACTTACAAAAGAGCCTTGGAAGGCTGAGGCAAGAGGATTGCTTGAACTCAGGAGTTCCTTGTTGCAGTGAGCGACAATCCAGCCACTGTACCCAGGCTGGGTGCAAAGTGAGGCCCTGTCTCAAGAAAAAAAAAAAAAAAAGGGTCTGCCTAAAGACAGAGATGTCAGATCAGACTTGTGTGACAATGACCTATCATGACTCCACAGCCCAAACTATCCCATCTGACTAAGCTACATGAGAAACTCTGAATAAAATGTTCCCACTAGACCCTGGTCAACCCACAGTCCACAAAGAAAAAAAATTGTTGTTTTAATCCAATATGGTTGTTTCCTAGCAAAAGATAAAAAGAATAGACACTACTTGTAGGAACGAAAAAGTCTAGGGACATATGTTGTTGGCTTATTTTTTTGTTGACTTTTGGTTTGATTTATTTAGAAAGTAGACCTGAAGTGTACGTAGGCTGAGGATTTGAATTCAGTAGAAAGAGAAACTCAAGTTACAGAAATGCCTTCACATAATGATAGCAAGGGCCTAGAAAAGACAATAAAAATGTATTCAAGATCCTAGGAAAAGGAGTTTGTCTTAGCAAGGGAGAGAAATACCTCTTCCTTTGAGAATAAATAAATGAAAAAAGAGAGAGCAAAGTTTGAGGTGTAGAATAAGAACTACAAGAGGTGTAAGATAATAACATTTCTCCAGTCATTTTGGTTTCAACTGCCAAGGGATTTACATCACGCGATTTTTTAAAGGCCCTCCCTGACATCGTTTCCTTCTCCTTCTGGGTTCTGGTGATTGGTATCACTTCAATACCAGTCAGAAACATGAAAACCCAAGGTCTTAAGCAGGCCTTAGCAGGCTCTGGGTCATTTACTGCCAGATTCCCTTTTGATCCAAGAATTCTGACTACTGCTATCATTTCCTTTTTCTCTTACTTCAGGGCACTAAAATTACGAGCTGTAGCACTTAGAGATTCCTTTAACACAGATATTTCATTGCTTTTTGCTCAGGTGAAATGGGAAAAAAAAAAAAAAAAACACCTTAGATACGGAGTGTTGCTTCGGGAGACCTGCCGATTTATCTTTTGCAGTATGTGCCATGTAAACATTTCTGACTTTAATGCACTGTACATGCATCATCCCTGAATGTTTAGTTTTATTGCTGCAGAAGTAATTTCCGAAGGTCATCTTACAACAGATGAAAACTTGAAGGTTTGTGCAATTTATGTTCATTTTAGATAGTATTTTCAACATTTAGGAACTATCATCTTCCATTCTCTAAATGTTTAATCTAATAACTCCAAAGATAAAATATGTTATCTACCTTTTGGGAGCATATACACTTGCTGTGAAAAATCATAATCAAACATGGGTTGAAAATGTAAATTGTTCTACTTACTTTTCCTTAACAGATTTTAATTAATCTCAGTCACACTTCACTGGACTTAAGATAGTGAGAGACAAAACAATATTTCTAGGAGTGTAAAAGTTACAGGAAAGACTTAACCAAATTTTAAAATGTACTTATTCCTTTAAACAATATATAAAATAGTGGCTTTTTAGATGTAAGCTCTTGGCTGCTTAAATATACTTCGTAGACATATGTTAAGCTATAGTCATCATGCATAAATATTCTTGTCATTAAAAAAATGTTTCATACTTGGTTATTCACATGTTAGGGGTCATAGTTATAAGGTGCTCCTGAAACCTTTTAGCTCCACTTGCTATGATGATAGCCCCTGTTCACTCTCTCTTCCTTTAGAGGGGGGACACGTGTGGGACATGTCAGCCAGCTCTGTCATGAGTAATCTGACAGTGATGAAACTGAGTACATTTGCTCTCAGCTCCTCTGTACGTCCTCTTCTCCCACAACTTCAGTCATTCCCTCATCACTAGATCTTTCCTCTTCACCTGTTAGCAGACAATATTTCTTCCTACCCTTAGGAAAAAAAAAAAACAACAACTCTCAACACAAAAGTCTAATAAGCCTTTCTTTCAATGTTGCCTCTGTCTGTAGATACTGCTGTGTTTCATCATCCTATCTTCTTCTCCAGGCGCCTTGAAGGAGTTGTGTTACTAACAGTGTCTGTTTCTAGGTCTTTGATCTAGTCTTCTTCAGATAGTATCCCATTTGCACGTTTGTAACTACTGCATGGAAGTTACTTCTGCATTGGAAAAGGTCAATGGGAGCATTTTGGTTCCCACGTCCAGGTGTCTCTTTTCAGCTCTTAACTATCCAGCCTGATCTAAATCTTTCTTATTATTTTGAGTATTAGACTTTATTGATTGATTGATTGAGAAGGAGTTTCGCTCTCATTCCCCAGACTGGAGTGTAGTGGTGCGATCTTGGATTACTGCATCCTCTGCCTCCCGGGTTCAAGTGATTCTCCTGCCTCAGCCTCCCGGTAGGATTTTCAGCACCCACCACCATGCCCAGCTAATTTTTTGTAGTTTGAGTAGAGATGGTGTTTAACCATGTTGGCCAGGCTGTCTTGAACAACTGAACTCAGGTGATCTGTCCACCTCAGTCTCCCAAAGAGCTGGGCATACAGGTGTTAGTTACTGCACCTGGCTCTTAGGCATTATTAATGATTTATTTTCCTACTTCAGAAATCCAGTTTCTTGTCATCTCTGTATCCATCTCCTACATGTTTCCCCTCCACACTCGTGTACATGCATAAGCCCATGGTTTTATCCTCAGGTCCTTTTTTCTTTTCCTTCATACTCTGTTAGGCTGTTCTTGCACTGATATAAAGAAATACGGGAGACTGGGTGGTTCATAAAGAAAAGAGATGTAATTGGCCCATGGTTCTACAGGCATTACAGGCAGCATGGTGCTGACATTCCCTCCGTTTCTAGGTAGGCCTCAAGAAACCTACAATCATGGCAGAAGGTAAAGGGGGACAGGCATGTCACATGACAAACGCAGGAGCAAATGATAGAGAGAGGTGCCATACATTTTAAATCACCACATCTGGTCTGAACTCACAGCAAAAGCTGACTTATCAACAAGGGGATGACCCGAGTCATTCATGAGGAATCTGCCTCCATGATCCAAATACCTCTCATCAGTCCCAGCCTCAAACAGTGGGGGTGATAACTCAACATGTGACTTGGTTGGGACACATTCAAACTGTATCACTCTACTTGTATGATCTCATTAACCCCTATGCGTGTCCACTACCATCAACACCCCAGGTCACCTGAACCTCTCTTTTAATGCCTGAATACCTCCTTAAATATTTCCAAGCACCTCAGCTCCAGTTTAACTGATGTCCATCTCTCTTCCATCACTCCTCAAACTTCATGCTTCTCTTCTACGTGCTCTCTCAGTCAATAAGTTATCCACTTACCTAATTTAATAACGAGAACTCTACCTATTATCTTATTAAGCTGAACTTTATCACCAACATTCTACCATTTTTGACATGCAAAAACAGCAACCTTCATATTTCTCAATTTAATTGTTTTTATTTTTTTTTTCCTCTTCCTTATCTGACCAGTCACCAGGTCCCATACATTTTACTTCAGAATGCCTGTAAATACATTCGTTTGTCTCAGTTTTTAACTTCCACTGCCATAATTCAGACTTCTTCATTGCTTATTTACATTATTGTAATAGTATTTTAATTGGTGCTTTGGGGTCTATTCTTTCTCATTTTGAGAGTTTTTTTAAATATTGGCATTATGTTGTCTTTAAGAACAAAGGGCTGGGCACAATGGCTCCTGTCTGTAATCCTAGCACTTTGTGGGGCTGAGGCAGGTAGATCATCTGAGGTCAGGAGTTCAAGACCAGCCTGGCCAACATGGTGAAACCCCGTCTCTACTAAAAACACAAAAAGTAGTCATGTGAGGTGGTGCATATGGTAGCATATGTCTGTAATCCCAGCTACTCGAGAAGCTGAGGCAGGAAAATCGCTTGAACCCAGAAGGTGGAGGTTGCAGTGATCCGAGATCACACCATTGACTCCAGCCTGGGTGACAAGAACAAAACTCCATCTCCAAAAAAAAAAAAGAAAAAAAAGAGAGAGAGAAGAGAACAGCCAAAGCCCCTGTGACTTGCATGTTCCTATACTATGACATATATTTTCAATATCATGGCCCTGATGTCCTAGATGTTGATAACTGCCACAACTTCAATAGTAGGCATCCTCAGGTGCCCCACGAGACCTGGTCCTGTTCAGACTTCCTACCATCAGACTTGCATGAGTGACCTGCCAGCTTAGGAACATACTTTGCCCTTTAATGCTACAGATATTGATTCCAACATGAATGTCTTTCTTATTCTTCCTCACTTGGAAATATTCAGCTCATTGTACATATATCACCTCCTCTATGAGATCATAACTGATATCTTTACTTCTCATTCCTTTCACACCAGAAGAAAATAAATCACTCCTTTTTTGTGTATATTATAAAGAGCTATATTGTAGTAATGGTCACATTGTATTAATTATAGGTCTTCATTTATTTGAAGTGTTGGCTCTTTTTGTGCCACAAACTAAATATTTAAATGTTAAATGAATTAATTAATAAGGAGATGAGTAAATGAATATGTGTTAGTCCATTCTCCTGCTGCTACAAGAACATGCCTGAGACTGGGTAATTTATAAGGGAAAGGGCTTTAATTGACCTGTAGTGCCACAGGGAATGCCACTTACAAAACCATCAGACCTCATGAGATCCCACTCACTCTCATGAGAATAGTGTGGGAGAAACTGCCCCCATGATTCAACTGCTTACCAATGCCTCTCCCTGTGACATATAGGGTTTATGGGAACTACAATTCAAGATGAGATTTGGCTGGAGACACAGCCAAACCATAACAGAATAAAAATTGGAGGTCCCTTCTGTGTCTCAGTTGTGTTCATTCCCACATGCATGAGACATATCAGCGGGCTTTGTCATGACTAGTGTGTCAGCAATGACACCAGGAGTAGATCTGCAAGTCTCCTAAAAAGAATATTACCACCTGCTGGTTCAGTTGTACCAACTGCTTGGAAATGCTTAAAAAAAAAAAAAAAAAAAAAGCCTTGTATTTATAATCTGTTTTACAATTTCTGGAATCTTCCTTTATAAACTACCTCTCTCACTTTTGCGGCAACTCCATAAAATAGGCACTGTGACTGGGAGGCACTCAGAGAAGTTAAAGAACTTATTCAGGGACACATAGGAAGACAGTGACAAAACTAAGAAATCAGCAATGATTTCAGACTCTATCTTGTTGTTTGTACTTAAGATTCAGAAGGCCTGGATTTAAATCCCAGGTCTCCCACTGAGTAATGCCAAACCGTTTTCATCACCCCTATAATCAGAATGATGGAACTACCTACCTCAAAGTTCCTTGTGAAGAGTAAATGGACTTAACATGTCCACAGCTCTTAACAGGGTGCCTGCCACATATAGTTAGTACTCTACAAATGTTACTTTTTACTATGATGATGATGTTCTAGGTCCTGTATATAAAAGAGGTACTGGACTGGTAGCCTAGATAGAATCTCTGTCTCAACAATTAATTTAAGAGGCTAAATTCAAAGAAGTGTGTGAGTCTAGGCAGTATCACAGGTGAAAAAAAAGACAGTAAAAGTCAAGTGGACAGAGTGCGGAAGCCAATCACTCCTTCTGTGGTGGTTCCTAGATGACCCGGCCCAAGCTAATGCTAATCTAGTCTCATAGAACTCTTGGCAGGGACTAAGAACCAATGTCAAGGGCTGAATTGTGTTCTCTCAAAATTTATGTTGAAGTCCTCATCTCTAGTACCACAGAATATAACTCGATTTGGAGACTGGACCTTTGTAAAGAGCTGATTACGTTAAAATGAGGCTGTCAGGGTAGGTTCTAATCAATCTGACTGTTGTCCTTATAAGCAGAGGAAATTTGGACTTACAAAGGGACAACAGGATGGCATATGCACAAAGGAAAGGCCACGTGGTGAGACAGTAAGAAGACAGCCACCTGCAAACCAGGAAGAAATGCCCCAGAAGAGACCAAACCTGCGAACATGTTGATCTTGGACTGCTAGTCTCCGTAACTACAAGGAAATAAATTTCTGTTGTTTAAGCCACCCACTATGTGGTATTATGACAGCCATAGCAAATGAATACAGTGACTCTCACTCATTATGATCCAGCAGTTTACTCAGGTGGTAACTAATGTGTGAACAGATTTAGTGACTTGCACCAGATCACACAGATTCTGACAGAGCCATAAGCATGCCAATTCTACCTCAGGGACAGAATTCCTGCTTCGGCTTTAAATGCATTCAAATGCAGTAGGAGATTCCAAGTGTAAGGAACTACGATGCAAAGAGCTAGTGCTTGTTCCAGTCATACTTTAATGTAGGGTATGTTCAATTTTGTCTAGATTAAGCATCAATCAATCCTCCAGTCTGCTAACTGGCTTATTAGCAGGTTCCTAGGCTGGGCATGATGCCTCTTGCCTGTGATTCCAGCAGTTTGGGAGGCTGAGGTGGACGATTGTTTTGAGCCAATGAGTTTGAGACCAGCCTGAGCAACATAGTGCAACCCCATCTCTAAAAAAAAATAAAATAAATAAGTTAGCTGTAGTCCCAATTACTCAGGAGGCGGAGATTGGAGTATTACTTGAGCCTTAGAGGTCAAGGCTTCCTGTGATCCGGCTACTGTACTCCAACTTGGGGACAACACAGTGAGACAGTTTCAAAAAAAAAAAGAAAAAGAAAGAACATGTTTCTTGAACTTCTGGAAGATTTTTATAAGCAATTAAGTCCTATGTTTAATGTTAATGATTCTGGATCAAATCTGCAGAGGCCTTATCAGGGTCAATGATATCACCAATTTAATAAAGGAATAACTGAACTTTTAAATAATTATAATATTAATACATTGAATTTATAAAGCCTTATTAACTACTCCAAAGCTTTTTATTTCTCCTATTTAAGATTTTATGAGGAAAAGCCAATTCTTGAAAACTAAATCCAACTTTACTGGTACTTTATAGAGAGAAAGAGATGAAAACTTCAGGTGCTAACAAATCTGCTTTTCCACAATTATTTTTATCATATGAAAGACAGGAGGCAGAAGATAAAGCAAGAATTTATGGTGGTGTCAATGTGGTGAAAAATGTTCTTGAGTAGGAGCCGAACTACTGTACGATTTTCTTGAGAGGACCAGCAGTCTTCCAAATGAGATATTATCGGCTGTCACTTCTATGAAAAATATAGCACCTGCTTCTGCGTGTTTCTTCTTCTCTTAACAGTTCTCCTGGGTGAGACCCAAAAGGCTGGCCAGCCAAAGCAAACAATTTGCCTTTGTTTTCTTGGATCAGCAGCCCCTGACCTCATATTCTTTCAAATTCAAAGTTGAAATGCTATTGTCTAGTTTTCAGAGAGTTTGTCTATTGTTCAGACTTCCCTGTTTGCATTGCAGAGTGAAAGAACATATTCAGAAGCAGCTTTACAAGAAACTACTCTAAAATATACATGCAGTTATTATTTATTGAACACGCTGTTCGGAGCTCAGCGCTGCCCCAGTTTCTGTGTGCTTCTTGTTTCAGTTTTTCTGGAAGTTAGAAGTGAATAGCATAGTGCACGATCACAATTGTCACTTGTGTAATTAATATTATTAATGGAACATGTTCATTAAACGTGCAGGGTACAATCCTGGAGAGAAGAAGGAAATAGAGATCCTAAGAGAAAAACAATCTAGACCTGAACTGTTCAATAGAGTAGCCATGAGCCATATGTGCATTTTAAAATTTGAATTTAAATTAATAAAATTAAATAAAATGGGAAATTGAGTTTGTTAGTCATACCAGCCACTTTTTGCATGCTCAAAAACCATATGTGTCAGTGGCTATCCTGCAGAACAGCATAAAAGAACATTTTCATTATTACTGGCAATTAGTTTCTAGCCTAGAGATTAGCCTATCCAATAATGTGCATATTCTGATGAAGCATGGTTTAATTCTGTTCATTATAGGCAATACTATGGAGCAATCAAACCTATTTCAGCCAAGGTAGGGGAAAAGTAATTGATGAATATATGTAAAAAACAAGCTTTTACATTTATAAAATATGTAAAAGGCTATATGTAAAAGGTCTTTTATTCGTTCTGTCATTTTGTAAAATAGGAAATATGACTTACAGTGGGCATCTAAGGGATGTCAGTGTCATAGTACAATAGGAAGCAGCGAATGGCATCCTGGATCCCGAGGGCTTCAGAAAGATGTACATTAGTAGTCAATACAGTTATAAAATTATACAGAAAGATATCAAGCTTTCTCCAAGGTCAAGGAGTCCTGTCAGAATAGGCAAATAAATCTATAATAAGTGGTCAGACAGAAATCTGCCTTTCCAAAGGGCGAGAGGGTCAAAAATGTAAATCTGGGAGACAAAGCTAGACATAGGAACCAGATGTGAGCAGTGAGTCAACCACAGGGCAATCCAGGAGGATTTCATTGAACAGATAGCTTGCTTTGTCTTCCAAATGTATTGATTATGAGACTTTACAAGTGACCTCAATGTCACCCTTGTCCAGAAACAAGATGGGTAACTTCGGGTTGTGTAGGGTCATGGTTAAGATTAGCATGGTAAATGCAGCATGAGAATTGAATGCTCCTGTAACCCTTGTAATTCAATTAACTTCTTAATAAACGCTTGTAGTTATTTCTCTCTCATACTTTTCTTAGTGCACACCAATAAACTCATCACCTGTGGATTTAAAGGGTAAGTTATGTTGCTTAGACAATGAAAAACATTAGCACTAATGTTGGAAAATGTACAGGTTTATTAGCATTCATAATATATTAACTATAACATAATGAAAGAGCAAATGATAATATTCACTGTGAAACTATGAGGATTTTCTTCGCTTTTTTTATTGTTTTTATCTTCTTCATGACTGCAAAAGACATTTTACAGGACGTTATATATGGTTATTTCAGCATCAGTCACTACAATGGTATCATGCCAAGTCTCGTGAGCTTACCACATTTGGATTTGTGGTCTCGCTTTTTTACCTAGTTGGTTCTGTATAATCCCCTCTTCCGGTTGGAATGCACTGAACGTGCAGGTAGGAGAGTGAATGGAGAGAAGAGCAGAAAACAGCCACAGGCAGTTGGCAGTGTGTTGTCTTTGAGAAACCACTGCTGAGAAAAGCTGAAATACGGGCCGTACAAGCACACAGGATCTGTGGCAATTATCAAGAGGCACACTAGAGGCAAATGAAAGAAGGAAAACCAGATATAAATGAGAAGCAGAGTTAACACTGAAAGGAATGAAAAAAGTTGCAAATATTAGTTCTGTGTGTATAGACTCATGTCAGCAGTTAGGATTCTGACATTTTCTAAGCAGATTTTGCCCGAGTGTCTAGTCTATTCACTATGGTATAGTGGCTCTGCAATTGGAATGAAGAACTGAATATGGATATATATATATATATATATATAAATAAATAATATATATAAATATATATTTATATATATATATATATTTTTTATTATATTATTTATATATTATATAATATATATAATATAACATATATAATAAATATATTATAAATATTTATTTAT
>NW_022437041.1:3051037-3054700 GCF_009761245.1 Sapajus apella | reverse complement strand
AGTGTTTTAGGCTTTCTCAAATCTAGTGTTCTCAATTTTTATTCCTCAATAATTATTTTTAAAAAATGATTTTTTTTTGGTCAAATGCATTTGAGGAAAACAGAATTAGTCAAAGTTGAATGAGTTTTTCAAAAAATTGATGGACTTCTTTGGGTCTTCATTATGCTAAGGAGCAATTCTCAAGGGGTGGGATTATTATGTTTTCCTGTAACATTTGACCATAGAACCCCTAACTAAGAAGATGTTATACATTACAAAGTTTCTTCTTACATTATGGCATTTAAATGATTATATATTTCTAATGATCACATATAATAAACAAATATATACTAAACGTAAACATACATATAATCAGGTACTCTTATGGAAATGACCTGGTCATTATTGGTCATGATTATTTTTCCGAAAAGTAATGTTTTAGCATTGATCTTTCTCTAAGGGATATAAAAGCCAACCTTGAGCCAAGTTCTGTAGGGAAAATACTTCCAAGAGCCCCGGTAGATTTTAATATTTATCAGAACTGTGTGATACAGAGCAGGAATGCCTGGAGGCTTTAAAAAGAATAATCTACAATTCACAACCAGTATCTTTAAAATGTAAGTATCAGCCTTTTTAAAAATGAGGACACTCTTGTCAAATGCTAATCTTGGAACTACTTAACTGCTGTTTTTGCAGTAGCAACTAGTGTTAGTACAGAGGAAAAAATAACACGAGAACAAGCCATGCATTTTTTTAGTAAGCTTCGGTTTATGATGAAGGGTATATATTATCCTTATTCATTTGCGTTGGTACAGTGTGTTACTGTATCTTTGGGTGTGTGTATAAGATGATAGCTAGAACTGACCCTTATTTTACAGTTAAATACTTGGAAGGAGGAATTTGCAGTCATTATTCCTTATCATTTTATGCATTCCAAAAATAGTTGGAAAATTTGCACAGATTATATCATTTAGCTGTTGCTTAAAATGAGAGCTAAAATTTGAATGAAATGAAACTTATTTCACTGTTAGTTAATAACGTTTTTCTTTCTATAATATATGTAGGCGAAAGTGTGTTTAAGTATTTAAAGCTATTTCAGATTATCTAAGTGGAAAATACAAAGTGTATTAAAATGGGAAGTTTGCTAAGAAACTGTCCAGAGGTGAGTGAGGTAGGGAGTGGGGATAATTTCTCTTCTAGGCAGAGGCTTAATGAAATAGGTCTTCAAAAAGACCTAGAAACAAACAAAAATCCATTATTTTTCTGTTTGAATTTGTTCCAGGGGTCCACCTGCCAAAATGAGGAACTTTCTTCCAGGGAAAACCAAGGGCATTGTTTTCACTCTTAGGCAGTGTTTGGATGAATCCACTTTCAGGAATTAAAGGATTTAGCTAAAACCCTCCTGGCATTTTTATTAGCATTAAAAAAAAAAAAAAAAAAAGCTACACTCCAGGTGGGAACAGAAGTCCATTTCCAAAGATTTGTGTCCCCCCCCCCAATTTTTGTCACTCTCCTTGTGCTGTTTCCTTTGCTTTGGAATGATTGGCAGTAAAAGCCTTAAAATGAATGGAGCCTGAGGGCTCGTCCTCTGAGCCACCAGGTAGAGAGGATCTTCAGGAATCTGCTAATCTGAGGAAAAAAAGGGATCTGCCACAACTAATCTAGGTGGGAAGAAATTTGAGTTTGGCTTGATATTTGCCCTCGAGTGAAATCATGATTAGAGCTTTGCTTTTACATTGACTTGAAGACTGTATTAGCCAGTTTTCAGTGGGGCATATTTGCCTGCCATCATAGATGATGAGGCCCTTCAATCAACATTGTAGCTATAGCTGGATAGTCAAATTGCCTAAAATTATAATCTAGGCTAATGATGGATTGGTGATATCTTCTTCATGGTCAATAACCCACCAATATTTTCTTATGATAAGATACTTTTAGTTACTCAACTAAACCAAAATATGCTTCAGAAATTATTGTCAGATTAGTCAGTCTCTAAGCGCCATCTACCCCCTCTAAAATTTTGATTCCACCAATAAAAAAGATGATCCTAGATAGTACAGAAATAATACTCAAATGAGTGAGTTAAGTGGGTCAAAATCAGTGAGAAAAAGCATTTTAATTTTAACATCCTTCTCACAACATCTGATATGTACTAAGTACCATTCTAGAATAATAACTACTTCTCAGCTTCAAGACTGATTTCATCTTGATATTCAGTCTTGAAGCTGAGAAGTTACAGTGTTCACCCCAGACGACACTGTAACTCCCTTCTAAGCCTGTTGACTAAAGGTAGGAGCCCAAAGTGCCCAAGTGATAATCTTAACTTCCAGTTCAGTGGAATCGTTGTTGTGTTTCCTGGTGGCAGCATTCCTCCCTCTGGCACTAAGACCTCTAGGAGAGCAGAATGTAATGCGGTGGGAACAGGAAGCAAAGATTTTGCTAGTGGCTCACTGAGGGTGATGGTGAGTGGTGCCACTTCCACTTCTTGATTCCTGGGCCTGTGAATCCTGGCTATGGGAGAAACAGGACCATATATTGGACACTGAATAAGAGCATACATGGCCTTCTGGAGAACTTTGCCCCAGCCCTGCAAAGTATTGTCACCTAGTTGGCATTGTAATGGTGACTTCAAAAGGCCATTCTACCTTTCCGTCAACCCAGCTGCTTCAGGATAATGGGAAGCATGGTCAGACCAGTGAATTCCATGAGCATGAGCCCACCGCTGCACTTCTTTAGCTGTAAAGTGAGTTCTGCCCACTGGGAAGATTTCCCTTCCCTGCTGTCTTTCAGGAATGTCCTAGGAAGGGGCTGTAGTGCTGCTGCTGTCCACTTTTGGGTGGTGCCTGCATATGGTGCAGAACCATCTGCGAACCAGGCCCTAGTCTTCTCTTCCTCTACAACCAATCATAGGTCACTCCCCGTAAGGCTATTGGTGCAGGTTGCAGGAGAGAAGGTAGGGTGGCAGGAGTGAAGACCATAGGCATTTGAATCACTTCCTCATGTAACTTACTTGTGTCTTCAGGACCTGCTTGACCCTGGTCACGTATATACCACTTCCATTTGATGATAGAATTCTACTGTGCATGACCCACTTTATGGCTAGATGGGTCAGAAAGCACCCAGTTCATGATAGGCAGTTCAGGTCGCATGGTGACTTAATGACCCATAGTCAAACATTCAGTTTCCACCAAAGCCCAGTAATGGGCCAAGAGCTATCTCCTTAAAGGAGAGTAGTTATCTGCAGAAGATGGCAGGGCCTTGCTCCAAAATTCGAGAGGCCTCCACTGTGATTCACCTATGGGGGCCTGCCAAAGGCTCCACACAGCATCCCTATCTGCCACTGACACCTCGAGCACCATTGGATGTGCTGGGTCATGTGTCCCAAGTGGCAGAGCGGCTTGCACAGCAGCCTGGACCTGCTGCAGAGCCTTCTCCTGTTCTGGACCCCACTCAAAACCGGCAGCCTTTCAGGTTACTCGATAAATGGGCTAGAATAACATACCCAGATGAGGAATGTGTTGCCTCCAAAATCAAAATAGTTCCACTAGGCATTGTGCCTCGTTTTTGGTTGTAGGAGGGGCCAAATGCAGAAGGCACACAAATGTCTCACCAATAAGTCCAGCATATTTGCTACTTCTTGCTCACTGGATCCAGTCAGCATAATGTATTGAATGTAATGGACCA
>NW_022437041.1:2964594-3051027 GCF_009761245.1 Sapajus apella | reverse complement strand
TAGCTTGCTGAAGCAAAAAGTGATCTGGCTATGGGAGAAACAAGACCATATATTGGACACTGAATCAGAGCATACATGGCCTTCTGGTGAACTTTGCCCTAGTCCTACAAAGTATTGTCACCTAGTTGGCAATGTAATTATGACTTCAAAAGGCCATTCCACCATTCTATCAATCCAGCTGCTTCAGAATGATGGGGAGCATGGTCAGACCAGTGAATTTCATGAGTGTGAGCTCACTGCCACACTTCATTAGCTGTAAAGTGAGTTCTGCCCACTGGGAAGATCCCTACCAGTCAGGGAACAAATGTGGGGATCCTGCCAGCTTCTAAGTACATCTGTGCCAATCACACATCCTGGAACTGGGCAAATGACTACAGGATGAGTCCTGATACCCACTTGACCTATTGTAAGTCAGACCCCAGCTAAAACCCCGTTAATTACCTGACTTTCATAAGCCCCTATTTTAACTGGAGGTCCACAATGATGTTTTGGGTCCCCTGGAATCAATATCGGCTCAGAGCCAGTGTCTAGTAGTCCCCAAAAGGTCTGATAATTTCCCTTTTTCCCAGCACAGTAACGCTGGTAAAAGGCCAGAGGTCTCTTTGGGGAAAAATGCGAGAAAGATTAACAGCATAAGTTGTCAGTAGCTTAGTGCAGTCCTTCCTCAAGGGGACTCGGCCCCCCTTCCATTCATGGGGTTCTGGATCTGTAAACTGGCTTAAGTCTGGAAATTGATTGAGGGGTTATGATTCTCTATTTTTATAATTCAAATTAGTCTTTTGTCCATTCAACCTAGAATTTTCCTGCTTATATATATTAAGTAGGAATGCAGCAGGGTTCCTATCAATTTTACTTCTAGGAACACCGTGATTAACTGGCCAATGCCAGAGCTCTACACAAGTCAGACTATACTGACTGCTGCTTTGTCTCTGTTGTCCATGACAGTGCTATGTCCACCTTTCCTTTTACAGTTGAATGTCGCCCCCTGGCCCCTGCCACCTTGGGATCCGATTATTCTCATTGTATTTAAATTTATTAGTTGAGTGACTGTGGTTCCCACTCTTAGATCTGACATATAGAGAAGAGCAATTGCAGGGCCCTTCAAAGATGCAAGTGCTTCTCTCACAAATCTGTTTCACAAGATGTTGGTCAAGGGTATATCTCCTGGACCCTCCCAGCTGGGATGAGTAGGTCTAAAGTGACTAATCCATACCACCATCCCAATCTCCCTAAGCCTTTGGATTTCTTCCTCTACATTAAACCAGGGGAGATCAGGCATTTCCAGCTTGGCCACAGTGAGCCATCTTTTAAACCATATTTCACCTGTCCAAGCTGAAAAACTATTAGAAACCAAGCAGATAAACTATTAGAACCTTTTATACTTCCCTGAGCTGCAACATTAAATGCAGAGACCCTACTTGGTGGGTCCAAATCAATAAATTCAGCCTGGTCCAGCTCTATATTCCTTCCACCATTATCCCATACCCTTAATATATGTTCCGTTGCATATTCTCCCAATTTCTGCTTATATAAATTAGAAAACTCAAGCAGTTCTTTTTGATTATAGTGCGCCTCCTCATGGGTCACACTCTCTCCCTCACCTCTAGGGGCCCACTGGGACTTCAGTCTAGTTATAGGTTTAGAAGCAAACAGGAGTGCTGGTGGTGGCTCCTGAGGACAATCAACATTATCTTGCCTGGCAGCTGCCTCAGGGGAGGCCATCACTGTTGTCTCTGGCAGTACAAGGTTTATCTCCTCAGAGAAAGTGGAAAGACTGATGGCAGCATGAGTTGGAGAGGGGTTGTTGCTGGGATGGGGAAGCTGTTTCTTCTGGCAAAGAATGTTCATCAGAGTTTACAAACTCACTGTCCCCAGCTGCATCAGGGTCCTCCCACACATCCCCATTCCAAGTTTCAGGGTCCCATTGTTTTCCAATCAATGCCCTCACTTAAAAGCAGACACCTGGCAAGGCTGTGCATGCACCTTTTGTTGCAGGTCAGCCACCTGCATGATAAGAGCTTGTGTCTCTTTTCCATGTTTCAGCTCTTTCTCTACAGGAGATAAGACTCTCACTCAGGCCAATCTTAGCAGATTTGAGGCTGAGTATCTGCTTCTGAAGCTGGGAGTTAGAATTTCTGAAATAATAATTTTCTTTCATCACTTTGTCCACTGAACTTAGGAGCAACCAACCAGCTTCATTGTGTTCCCTCGTTCTCCACATATGGTCAAAGGTATTATGTATAGAGTCACTAAACTCCTTGCTTCTTGTGAATGATGAATCAGGAGAGTCAAATGCATTTATTTTGCATAACTCTCTAAACAGTTCCCACCAAGGACTATCAGTGTTCTTTATACTATTAGAAGTAGAGTCCTTAGCATTTTTGGGTATAATCATATTAAGCAGTCCACTTCAGAAATCCCAAAATCAACAAAAGAACTCCATCCTTAATATTCTGTTCCTCTAGAATCACTTCTGTTACCAAAATCTGTATTAGTCCGGGTTCTCTAGAGAGACAGAACTAATAGGACGGATAGATAGATAGATAGATAGATAGATGGATAGATAGATAATAGAGTTTATTAAGTATTAATTCACACTATCACAAGGTCCCACAGCAGGCTGTCTGGAAGCTGAGGAGCAAGGAAAGCCAATCTAAACTTGGAGTCCAAGGTTCAAAGGCAGAAAGCATCCAGCACCAGAGAAAGATTTAGGCTGGGACTACTGGACTGTCCTTTTCCCATTTTTCTGCCTGTTTTATGTTCTGGCTGCACTGGCAAATGATTAGATTGTGCCCACCCAGATTAAGGGTGGATTTGCCTTTCCCAGCCCACTGACTCAAATGTTAATCTTCTTTGCCAACACCCTCACAGACACACCCAGGATCACTACTTTGCATCCTTCAATCTAATCAAGTTGATACTCAGTATTAACCATCACATTTGGAAAGGAGAGTATTGAGACCCAGCAAAACATACAAAAGAAAGAGTGGTCCAGACATGAGACTTCAGAAGTAGATAAGGCTAGAAGTCACAAACTGTGTGAGGCTGTACCAGAAAGGAGAGGAGAGGGAGAAGCATGAACAGTAAAAGGTACTGGCTAGAAGCAGCCTCTAGAACCCACCTGGGAAAGATTCCAGTAAGGCTTTTCCCCTTTGGAATTGTATTTCTCCCACGCTCTCCATCTGGTAACCTTTCATTGCAAAAGATATTTTATTTTAAAATATGATTGTGTTGAGCTAAAGTTTCTATAATTTGTAATAGGAAAACAGTTTTTTTTTTCTTTTTCAAAAATAAAATTATATTTTAATACTATGTATGGATTGCTCAAAGAACTCTACTCACCCATTTACCTTCAGAAATTCTGATTTACAAAAGAAATACCTCTTTGAATATGAACTATTGATCTAGTCTCATTTCTCTTTCTAGTAATAAGAAAACTGAAGTTCTGAGATTTAATTATTTTTCCAAGATCTTGAATAACATAAATAGAATCTCAAGTGGAAAATACAGGAAAAGTAAAAACAAACAACCCAGAAGTCAAGGTATTTATTTAGGAGATTTTATCCAAATTTTTAAAATTTTTGCCTAAGGGACTCCCTATCAAATGGGGCTAAATTCCACTTAACTTGATGGCAAGATGCCTGGTGTGAGTTCGATACATATTTTAACATTTTACAAAGTAAGCAGGCTGGGTGCAGTGGCTCACACCTGCAATCCCAGCACTTTGGGAGACCTAGGCAGGCAGAGCATGAGGTCAGGAGTCCCAGACCAGCCTGATCAACATGGTGAAACCCCCTCTCTACTAAAAATACAGAAATTAGCTGGGCATGGTGGCATGCACCTATAATCCCAGCTACTTTGAAGGCTGAAGCAGAATTGCTTGAACCCGGCGGTTACAGGTTGCAATGAGCCAAGGTCACACCACTGTACTGTAGCGTGGTGAGAGAACAAGACTCCATCTCAAAAATGAAAAAGGTTATATCTGCCAATTACACTTCTATAATATAGTAATTGAAAATTAAACACTGATTTCTTCTGATCAAACCCTTAAATATCATATGAGGAAATTCCTAAAACCGAAATTTCAACACATCCTTAAAAGCAATTCAAACTACTTATTTCTTGCTGTATAGAAGGATTTATATGAACTCTAAAATGTTTAATTTTTTTTTTTTTGGAAATAGAGTCTCTCTCTGTAGCCCAGGCTGGAGTACAGTGGTGCAATCTCGGCTTATTGCAACCTCCGCCTCTGGGATCCTGGTTCAAGCAATTCTCCTACCCCAGCCTCCCAGGTAGCTGGGATTACAGGCACGAGCCACTATACACAGCTATTTTTTTTTTTTTGTATTTTTTAGTAGAGATGAGGTTTCATAATCTTGGCCAGTCTGGTCTGGAACCCCTGACCTCATGTTCCCCTCCGCCCTGGCCTCCCGGAGTGCTGGGATTACAGGTGTGAGCCATCGAGCCCGGCCGAAATGTTTAATTTTTAAGTGGTTCTGAATCATTTCAAGTACAAGTGAAACTTATAAGAAAATGACATTTAAGTAGGTTTTGTCTGAGCCAAATGATGCTGGTGATGTAAAGTTAAAAGGAGCACTCAATCAGTACTAAATGTGTCCTTTCTGGATGATTTTAAGAATGCCTATGGCTTCAATTCTCACCTTTATGCCAGTGATCCAAACTCTTCTTCCTTTGCTTTTATATTGCCAGCTTCCCCCGCCCCCCCAATTAACAGAAAACACAATTCAACTGGCTGTTTAAATAATAAAGGAGACCTATAGACTCAGAAGTAGTTGGGACTATCCTCCTGGTAAAAGAAAGATCTTTCTCCATTTCTTTAGGATTTTTTGGCGCTATCATTGGCTTTATTAGAGTCAGGTTTGTTCCCAAACTAAGATCTTAAAGTTACACAACAGTTGCAGTAGCTCTTGCCTTTCTTTCTTTGTTCACACTGTTAAAAAAAACAAAACAAAGAGAACATTCCTTTTAAGGGCTTTATCTACACAGCAAGAGATTATTTGCTCAGAAGTCCACAGGATAAAAATCCCTACTGACCAAGGGAAGGTTCTGGTATTACTTGGCTTCAACCTGCTTCTCTAAGCCAATCACTGTGGTGAGTTATTAGAGCAATCAGATCCACACCTAGAACGATTGAGTGGGTAATTCTACTCAGTCATATGGCTGCTATGTAATATAGAAATAAGAAATTACATGTTGGGGAGATAACAATGTCCACTATTCCCTAGTTTCTCCTAATACTTTTTCTGTCTTAGGTTACGAAAGCAGAGACCTTGAATTAGTGTAAATGAATAAGTTCCTTGGGTAAAACAGGACATACAGAAATATTGAGGAATGTATTTTTGGAAAGATAGGCTAACATCCCAGAGCTTGAAAATTATCCATTGTGTCTCAATCCTTCTTTGTATTCCTTCATGTTCTCTCCTCTCAGCTTAACCCTACATTTCTGTTTTACTGTCTTTCTACCCTTCCAGGGCAGTTGTCTTGCTCAGTTTATTTAACACACAGTATATTGTCAAGAAAAAAAAAAAAGCTGCAAGGCCCTAGTTTTCATTACCTAACAACGACCATACCTATAGCAATGCCTATAGGCGTTTTATACCTTTGTGTCCCAATCTCAAATTTCTAGTGACTCACCAGTCCAGTTCTGCTGAGTGTCCATCCATTTGTTGTTGTGGGAGGAAATGGAATGTCTCATTCATTTATAGCATTTCCTCTTCAAGGGTGAGAAAAGGGTAATTGCAGGAGGGAAATGACATATTTGTGTATTATAGGAGCATATGCTTTAAATGTTGGGAAGTTGAAACACCTGTTTCTCAAGTTGGAAACCTGAGAATAATTTTTTATTTTTCTCAGTCCTTAAAGTATCACCTCTTCCTGAGGTAGCATGATATAATAGCTACTTGTAAATGGGTGAAATCCCAAGCAGTATAACTGCTTTCTGTATGGTATCTCACTTCAGTCTCTCAACAAACTTATGTCCATTTATTAGGAGCCAAATTGAGGCTCAGTGCAGTTTAATACCATTGACAGATGGTAAGTCTGATATTGTATCCCAGATCGATCTGATAACAAAGCTCAACTTTTTGCAATGTTCACAACCATCTGCACTTGGATTTTCAAACCAGGCAGTTTTTAGTTTTAATTCTGGCTCTGCCACTTCATTTTCTATAAACATCAGAGGACAGCAGAGCGCCCTTGAAGAGTGCTTAAAATAAAAACCAAAAGTAAATAAACAGCTATGTGTTTGGCAAATAGAACGTTATCAATAATTACTACTTTCTGCCCTTTCTAATCAATTGAATAATATTTGGAGGGAAAATATTTGGAATTGAAAGGGCAGATAAACAGGTTTAATATTGGTAGTTGCCATTTAGAAGCTTTTTGATCATAAGCAGGTTACCTAACACATGACCCGGAATTTTCTCATCCATGAAAGCAAAGCAGTACTAATTTTGCCTAAGATGGTTGTGATTGAATTGGATAATATAAGGAAAGTCTGTTTTGCTAGCCCAATTTTATAATGTATTTACTGTACATGATAGTAACAATTTATCATATATTTACTAAATGGAAATACGTGAAATTTAATTAATTGCACTTGAAATTAAATGTTAAATTAATAGACTTGAAAGGTGGACATTTTTAAAAGGTATATACTGAGTGGCCTTTGTATTCCTAATTTAAACAATAAATCTATGTTATTTATTCATTTTATTTTGTTAAAATAAGAATGTATTCTATTGATTGAGCTATTCCGACAATCTAGACACTGGGTTAGATATTAATAATTTGTGTTTATTTGTATAAAGATCTCACAAAACAGGCACTGTTATTATCCTGTTAGAGAAGAAGAAACTGAGGCTCAGAGAGAATATATAACTTGTTCAAGGGTATAAAGGTTGTTGGCAAAGTAAGACCAGATTTGCCTGATTCTAAATTCATGTGCTTTCTTTGACTACTGCTGTTTCTCATAATATATTCTATGTATAAAAATGAGTTGGTAATACTTTTAGCCATACAGAAAAGATAACCTATGACTTTGTCTATTTATTATATCACTGTAGATTGTACAATAAAATCAGAGATCTTTTTTCTTTTGTCTGTGAGGCAAGGTTAGAAAGTGCATATTTTCATCTGTGCTCACAAAAAGTGTAGGGTAATTAGATAATGAATTAAAGGTTTATATTGACTTTTACACTTATGCTTTAGTGTTCTCTTATACAAATGGCAACATTAATTAACAATCATAAAATGAAAGCAACTTTCAAAGTACCATATAACTACAACAAAAAGTTGACTTAGAACTAATTCAAGATACAGGATCAGTAGAAGAAACATACCTTAGAAAACCCTTTGCTGCCAGGTTACCAAACTGTAAATTTAGATGTTGTGAGTAGATCTCACTGCCTTACATTGTCATATGTGTTGAAACAAGACACAGCATAAATGGTGAGGTTAGCAAAGGGCATCCGAGTTTAACAACTGCGCCTCCTTCTTACTGATGTCTAAATAAATTTGAAGAAACATGCCTAGAATGTACAGAATTGAGAAGAAAATGCTAGTAGTAAATTTAAATATTTGAAATCTGAAATGTTTGACTTCTGTTTGGTAGGTTTCATAGGATAAGTTAATGCCTTTTTTATATTTTAAGGTATGAAAAGAATTTTAACAAAGTTAAACTGGCAAGGATAATGTGTCTGAAACTTTAAGACACAAATTGTGATTTTCAGATACCTAAGTTTTGGTGAAGCTTTAAGAAGCTCAATTAGATGTTATTCTTGCCATTTGGTTTATTTAAATTACCTTGGGAAGTGAAACACAGACTAAGTAATATCAGAGACAGTAGTCCAGAGGAATTTCTGAAAAGATAATATTGTGTTAACTTGTATACAGAGAATGTCCAAATGTGATATTCATTTATTATATTCATTTCATATGAAAGGCATGTTGATAAAATTCTATGATGTTAGAATATTTGATTTTAATGTATACCTTTAAATTTTAATAAAGCACACCAATTATTTTAAGAAAACCTAAAACAGGGTGTAAAATATTAACAGTTTTTCCTCCTCAAGTAAAGTAGACATTTTAGAAAGTAAAAAAAGAAAGGTATGTTCCAGCTTTAAGGCAGGAAAGGCCCTAGGTTGTTAATCCCAAGGAAAATTAAGGAATATGATGGTACCTGCATCACACACAAAAATATGAGCCCCATAGAATAGGTTCTGGCTTTGTTCAAACTTGCTTCCCAAGCAAACATTAGCTGAAGTTTTGTATACTAAATTTGAAGTATATAGATATAGGAATAGATAGATAGAGATATAAATGAATTACTTTTTCTTTCCATTTATCTCCATTTATGTTTTTATATAATTTCTCAGTAAAAAATTTAATTTGAGAAATCTAAGAAGGATTTCCACATACCGCCTATGTAAATTTTTTACTCTTTAACTCTGAAATATTTTATATCTGAAAAGTTCTTCATTTAGTTAATAAGTAATTATTGAGCACTTTTTACGTAACAGATACTAGCTACTAAGCCTAATGTGGTGAATAAAGCCATCTAGCTACTTCCTTCCATTCAGGGAGACAATAAACTATGTTGATTTCACAGCTCAAGGACAGATTTACTAGAATTATATAGAATCACAATGGAAGATGACAAAAGCAGGCAGAATAATTGGTAGTTCATATTTTTCTATAAAGGGTAATAGTTTTACAGTTGGATTAGATAAACAAAATAATTGTCTTCACTCTTAGGAGACAAAATAAATACAGCATTTGAATGCCAATGAAAAAATTAGACTACCTGACTACTGGAGTTGGAAAGATCCCTAAGTCGAACCTCAGGGGACCTGAGGAACATGTTCTGTTCTGAGTCTTGATTCACAGCTGTTAGAAGATCTTGATAGAGTCTTGACTGAACCACCAGCATTATCAACTGGTAATTCCCCAAAATACCACCAGAAAAAATACTTTTGATCAAGCAAAGCTAAATTGGTTAGATTTCTACAGTAAAGTTGAATACCACCTTGACAAAAATCTTTTTTTATTATTAAATAGAGTCTGTTTATACCTCTAAAAATCTACTTTTATTGACAGTTCTACTTTGATCTACCAATAATTGAACCCATTAAATATAGTGGCTAAGAAAATGGATATTGTACAACATTGTGTAAACATGACAAATATAAGTAAATAATTATAATTTAATGGCTTTTAATTTTATTTGATTTTAAATATGTTTTTAGGTTCAGAGATACAGCTGCAGTGTTATTATTTAGGAAAGCTCATGACTTGGAAGTTTGATGTACAGATTATTTTGTCAGCAAGGTACTAAGTATAGTACCACAGTTGTTATTGTTTTGGTGAACCTCTTTATCCTGACACTGTTTTCCCTCTTGACAGACTCTTATTAGGGCTTTAAAATGGTAATTTGAGGCAGGTTATTCATAGTGTTAGGACATGGACTGAGCAATTTTGAGATGAGTCTTCTAAAGTGAGGAAGTGGTTGGCATTGAGAAGAATTTTATGATGAAATTCCTTTGAAGTGTAGGGCATAGTGAGGTGATGGTCTTGATGTGAAAGCTGTAAGTATGTGTGTATAATTCACTCATATATTCCATGAGCAGATTTTTGTATTTTTAGAAGAGATGGGGTTTCACCATGTTGATCAGGCTGGTCTGAAACTTAGCCTTAAATTCACCTGCCTTAGCCTCTCAAAGTGTTAATTACAGGCATGGGCCACTGCACCTATGTGCAGCTTTTAATCTTCTCTTGAAAGGGAGTTATTGCCAACAATCTCTAATGCCCAGAAAACTTTTTAGAACAACGGAGGGGAGCAGAAGATTTTTTATATGAAGTAACTGTTAGTGTAATGGCTTTGAGTTAAAATCCATCAAACAGCATGAAAAATTTACAAGTGATCTCTTGCATAAGAGGAAGGTACTTTTATTATGAATATTTTAATGTTTTAATGAACTAAGGGGAAGTTTCTAGACACAGGAAAATACTTGGTATATTTTGTGGAAGATAAGCACCCAATAAAAATGAGAATTTCAACTATATTTCCACATGTATAACGCTTCTAAAGAAAACCTCCAAAATTTCATATATATATCTGTTTCTTGGCATTTGTGGGAAATTGGTTCCGGGACCTGCATATATGCCCAGATCTCTGCATATTCAAGTCCTGCAGTTGGCCCTGTGGCACCCACATGTAGGAAAATATAGCCCTCCATATCCGGGGTTTCACATCTTGTGAATGAATGACTTATTTTCATTTTTAGTAGAGATGAGTTTTCACCATGTTGGCCAGGCTGGTCTCGAACTCCTGACCTCAAGTGATCCACATGCCTCGGCCTCCCAAAGTGCTGGGATTACAGGCATGAACCACTGCACCCTGCCTTGTATTTTCAATTTGACTTTGGTTGCAGAGGCAGAACCCATGGACATGTGAGCCCACTGTAATTATTGAAAAAGAAATCTGATGTAAGTGGACCCACACAGTTTAAATCTGTGTTGTTCAGGAGTCAACCGTATGTTAATTCACTTGTGACCTTGAAGTGCATTCAAAAGCCTTATTCTTAGGTGAACAGGAAAATGAATAAACTTGAGAAAAATGGGTAATACAACTGGATAGAGGTAAATTCCTATTGAAATTCTTGATAGCCTTTTACTCTCATTAGGATTCATTATCCTGGCATCATTTAAAGCCTTATGAGATATTACTTCAACCTATCCTTTCACCTCTACTACCAGAGAATTTCTTATATAAATCTAATTTTATCCAGCTTCTCTGACATATTTAATTTCTAAAGAGAAGCAACTCACTGTTTCACATAAATTATTATTCACCTAATACCCTGTTTTTCCCATTGCACTTCCATCTCTCTCCTTACTGCCTATTGCTGTAGGTCCAAACTCCTCCCATATCTTGCAAGGCTTATCTCAAAATTATTGACAGCAGACAACCAAAATACCCCAAGAATGTCTTGTAGGTCAAGTAAAACTAAGTGTTTTAGGTCTGCTGCGGTAAGAAATGGACACCATGTTGATATTATTTGTAATTAGGAATTGAGAAATGAAGGTCAAAGGAGGCTATTTGTATAATTTGGGGCTGTTAGACAAACATACCAGGTGTATTAGTCCATTTTCATACTGCTATGAAGAAATACCCAAGACTGGACAATTTATAGAGAAAAAAGAGGTTTAATAAACTCACATGTCCACGTGGCTGGGGAGACCTCACAATCTTGGGAGAAGAGGAAGCAAACACGTCCTTCTTCAGATGGTAGCAGCAAGGAGAAGTGCCAAGCAAAAGGGGAAAAGCCACTTATAAAACCGTCAAATCTCGTGAGAACTCACTCCCTGTCACAAGAACAGCATGGAGGTAACCCCCGCCCCCTTGATTTAATTACCTCAACAAGGTCCCGACGTTATGTGAGGATTATGAGAACTACAATTCAAGATGAGATTTGGGTGGGAAACAGCCAAACCATATCACCAGATAATTAAGGGTAAGATTATATTTAGGCTATTGCAATAGAGAACTTACATTAATAAGTAACATCTCTAAGAAGAGGGAGAAAATGTGGAATTTTGATAAGGGTAAATACAGAAGGGCATCAAAAGGAGGTCTTATCTGAAGGAGAAAGGCAGGGAGTTCTCCAAAGATCTGAAGACAGAGAAGTCCTTTGTGGTTAGTTATTTCTCAGAACATAAAACCATATGTGTGTGGAGAGGTAAGATTGGGAATAGGAGGTAGTTTGCAAAAAACAAACGGTAGGAGGACAGGATTCAGATAAAGTTCAACATTGTCATGATTCTGCGCTCTGCTGAGTGATGACAGTCTTCTAATGTGGAGAAATGGGTGCCTTTGAGCAAACTGTAGTAACTTTAGGATTGCTAGACAAAGCAAGGTGAGAGTCATGAATATAACCTTGATGGGTAAATTATTTTTGATAAACAAGCTTTTTGCAATAATGAGCAAGTTATTTGTCTAGACAAATTGGTTTACAGAAAAATTCTGATTCAAATGGTAATGTTAATTTTCTGGCTTACAGCTTTACCTTCCTGTAAGAATTTTCTGGAACAAATAGCTAAATTGTGTTGCCATGATGGAAGTGGTCTCAGTTTTGATTCCTGATAGTTGAGATACATGAATGTAGGCAGCTTTTATTCTTAAAAGTAACTTTTCCATAAATTTTTATTGAAATTTCTTCTATTGTATTTCCTTACCACAACTAACCTAAACTGTTGAATATTTATAATAATTATTTGATGTGTTATTATTTTCTTCCCATAAAAGTCACTTGTGTACTTGTCACTGTTTTGCACATTGGAACTTGAAAGATCAGAGTGAGTTTCGATATTGACCTATTTTATAACGCTTTTTCAATGCTCCTTCTCCCTTCATTTGGCTTCCGTCTTTTACTCCTTTTCTGGTTTTTATGCCGTCTAAGCCTTTTTGTATTCCCCTCATTATGTCCCAGTTGACTCCACTCTGTCTCAAAATCCAGTGTTCACCTATCCAAGTTTTTTCTGCCTATGTTATGGTCTATCTAGAATTAGCTCTTCACTTGTCCACTATCCAAGAGATTTGCATGATTTAGCATTCAGTCAGATCATCTCTGGCAAGCCTTCTTTCCAATGAAATGAATACCCAAGGACAAACATACATTCAAGATATTTTTGATGGGTGGTCTTTCCAGTAGTCCAGAATAACAATAATGTTAGTAGTATTAATGATAATATTTTCAAACATTTGTATGACAAACAACAATATTCAAGAATTGTCCATACTCATTTAGATATTCCCAATAACATTGTTAGAGAGGCTGACAGCTATCATTATAGTCATTTGGCAGAAAAAGAAACAGGATCAGAGGGCTTACATGACTTATATTATTGCACTCAACTAGTAAATAATGAATATTCAGACTTAAAAGGAAATCCCCACACAGCCTTAGAGTAGCCAATTATTTATGCTCTGACAGCCCTGACTAGTGAAGTTAGTTTTGACTTGTAATGTTAAATCTATAACTAAGTCTTTAAATATAACAATAATGGATGTTATATTTAATTACTTATTAAACGGACACCAATGAGTACCACCACTTATAATCTTATAAAATGAATAATTCCCACAGTTTCTGTGTTTGTTTTTTATATTGTATTTTTTTAGAAATTATTTCCCAGTGTTTGTAGTGTTTGCAGATACTTTCCACCTTGAATAATATTGTTGGTTCTCTGGTTGTTTAATAAGAGATAAACTGCTAAAAGCACTGTATCTGGTATGTAAAACACCTTGCATGACTATAATGTTAAATATTTATTATGCTGTTTAGATGCTAACAAACTTCATCACATGTTTTAAAACTTATTTTGCATTCCAGGGCTTGTTAGTTTAATAAAAGTTGAACAAAACAGTTAAATGCCAACTTATGTGAGCATGAATAATAATGTTCTGAATATATCAAACTTCTGAAAGATCTGCACATAAAAAAAAGTTTACTCCTTTAATATTTAAGCATTGTAATCTAGGGTTTGCATTTCCATTCCATATTACCATAGATCTATTGAGGAATTTAACAAAATATTTACTATGTACCTACTTTATGCAAGACAAGGCAATTTACATGGTGTAAGATGCAAATAAAAATAATACAGGTCTTTGCTCTGAGATGTCTGGTGCTTAGATAAAGTAGATAAAACATAGATGTAATAGAGTAAAATACAGCTTAAAGAAATTTCAATGAGGAGGGCAGCAAGAAAGTGGAGATGGGTAGACTAAATGCTAAGGTACTAAGACACCATGAGCATTGTGTTTATAGGATGAATAAGAAAAGACTTCATTGTCTTTTTTGATCTTGATTGATTTAAAGCCTGTTTTGTCAGAAACTAGGATTTTAACCCCTGCTTTTTTCTGTTTTCATTTGTTTGGTAGATTTTTCTCTATCCCTTTATTTTGAGCATATGCATGTCCTTGCGAGTAAGATGGGTCTCTTGAAAACAGCATACCATGGGTCTTGTTTCTTTATCCAGCCTTCCACTCTGTGTCTTTTACTTGGGGCATGTGGCCCATTTACATTTAAGATTAGTGTGGATATGTGTGGATTTGAACCAGTCATAAAGATGTTAGCCGGTTATTTTTCAGACTAGTTTATGTGGTTGCTTTATGGTGTCATTGGTCTGTGTACTTCAGTGTGTTTTGGTAGTTTATGGCATGGTCTTTCCTTTCTATTTTTAGTGCTTCCTTCAGGAGCTCTTGTAAGATAGGCCTGGTGGCAACAGATTTCCTCAACATTTGCTTGTTTGAAAACGATCTTATTTCTTCTTTGCTTTTGAAGCTTAGTTTGGCCAATCAAGAAATTCTGGGTTGGAAATTCTTTAAAAATGTTGAATATTGGTCTCTAGGCTTCTGGCTTATAGGTTTTCAGCTGTTAGTCAGATTAGTTTCTCTTTGCAGATGACCTAACCTTTCTCTCTAGATGCCTTTAACATTTTTTTTTTCTTTCATTTCAACCTCAGATAATCTGATAATTAAATACCTAGGAATACAGCTAGCTGGGGAGGTGAAAGATATCTACAAGGAGAATTACAAATCACTGCTCAAATAAATCAAAGATGACATAAACAAATGAAAAAAAAAATCCATGCTGATGGGTAGGAAGAGTCAATATCATTAAAATGGTCATACCGCCCAAAGCAATTGATAGATTTAATGCTATGCCTATTAAACTACCATTGACATTCTACACAGAACTAGAAAACTATTTTAAAATTCACATGAAACCAAAAATGAGTCCAAAGGACCAAGGCAATTCTGAGTAAAAAGAACAATGCTAGAGGCATCACACTACCTGATTTCAAACATATTGCAGGGCTACAGTAACCAAATAGCATGGTACCACTGGTACAAAAACAGATACATAGAACAATGGAATAGAAGATAACCCAGAAATAAGACTGTATACTTACAGCTCTGAGTTTCAACAAATCTTGTAAAATCAAGCAATGGGGAAAGGAGTTCCTATTCAACAAGTGGCGCTGAATCGGCTAACCACATGCAGAAGATTAAAAGTTGGCCCCTTCCTTAAACCATACAACTCAATATGGATTAAAGGCTTAAATGAAAAACTCAAAACTATGAAAACCCTGGAAGACAACCTAGGCAATACCATTCAGGACATAGGCATGAGCAAAGATTTTATGATAAAGATATCAAAAGTAATTGCAACAAAAGCACAAATTGACAAATGGGATCTAATTAAACCAAAGAGCGTCTGCACAGCAAAAGAAACTATCATCAGAGTGAAGAGACAACCTACAGAATGGGAGAAAATTTTTACAAATATTGTTTCTGATGAAAGTCTAATATCCAGCATCTGTAAACTTAAACAAATTTACAAGGAAAAAACAGCCCATAAAAAAGCGGGCAGAGAACACAGACACTTTTCAAAAGAAGACACACCCATGACCACAATCATATGAAAAAAAAAGCTCAACATCACTCATTATTAGAGAAATGCAAATCAAAACCACAATGAAATAACATCTCATACAAGTCAGAATGGATATTATTAGAAAGCCAGAAACCAACAGATGCTGGTGAGGCTGTAGAAATAAAGGAATGCTTATATACTGTTGGTGAGAGTGTAAATTAATTCAACTATTGTGAAGGATACTGTGGCAATTGCTCAAAGACCTAAAGACAGAAATACCATTTGGCACAGCAATCCCATTGCTAGATATACACGCAAAGGAATATAAATCCTTCTATTATAAAGACACATACACATGTATGTTCATTGCAACAAAATTCAAAATAGCAAAGACATGGAGTCAACTGAAATGCTCACGAATGAGAGACTGGATTAAAAAATATGGTACATATTTACCATGGAATACTATGCATCCATAAAAAAAGAATGAGATTTGTCCCTTGTGGGGACATGAATGGAGCTTAAGGTCATTGTCTTTAGCAAACTAACAAAACGTTAAACTAAATAGCACATGTTCTCACTTATAAGTAGGAGCTAAATGATGAGAACACATAGACACATAGAGGGGACCAACACACACTGGTACCTAGTACAGGGTGGAAGGTGGGAGGAGGGAGAGGATCAGAAAATAACTAATGGCTACCAGGCTCAACACCTGAAAAATAATCTGACACAAGTTTGCCTGTATAATAAACCTGTACTTGTACCCCTGAACTTAAAATAAATTTGAAGAGAAGACTTCAGAGATATCATTGGAATAGTTGAGTGACATGGTAAATTGTTGTTTTACATACTCCTAAGCCTTGCTAAATTTAAGTACTTCTAAGATTGCCTTTAAGCCTACAGAAACAATGTAGATTCAGATATAAATAGCCCTGGTTACAGTTAAAGCTCAAATTCCATAATGATTTGGTACAAAGTGAAGAAAAGTCTAATGGAAATATGAATATACAGAGGAAGGGATCATTAATGCTTACTCAGGGGATGATACTTTACCTGAGTTTTAAAGGATTAGTGGGTGATTCATAAACAGTAGTTAACAGAATCAAGGTTCCATACACTGATACTAATGTTTCTACTATTTATTATTGCCAACACACTCCAGACAAGCAAAAGCCTGAATTGTGTTTCTCAGGGTATCTAGCCATCTGGATTGTCTTGCAATCCAGGAACTTCAAGCTCTCCTTCTGAATTATATGTCCCTGGATTTTTAAAATTTATTTTATTTATAGTTAAATGAAAAGTGACTTTTTGATGCTCTATACATACAGTTTTGAGATTATCATTTATTTTCCCTTGCACATTGTCTTATTCTTTCATTATGTAGTTCTATGATGTGAGTAAGACTATTTTCATTACTCTATAAATAATACCACCCTTTCTGTTTAGATTTGAAAAGCCAAAATAGAAACCAACACAATTAGATGTGGGTATCTGTTTAGACATCTAACTATCACGTTATTTTCCTTTAATGAACATTACAATTTATTCATATTTTAGTTGTGCACTCTCTGAGTGTTAAATCTATTCTTAGAATTACTTTTTTGCATTATAAATACTCTATTATTTTTGTCTATATGAATCTAATAGCTCATTTGTACTTATTAACCTAATTTTGTTCATGGTGAAAATTTATCTAATTTGTCATCATAGTAATTAATTCTTATCATGTCTCCATAATAAGAGATGATGACAATACAGTTCCTTGGAGACAGAGACTGTGAACTTGAAATTCCTGATCTACCACCAATTATAAGATATAGAACATTCTATTCCTCATTTTTCTTATTGCGAACTAATGTCAATAATTCGAGTAAATTATTGTATGTTCACACATTTAGTGAATGGTCATGACATGTTAAGCGTAGGCAATGCAGTGAGAGTCTACAATAAACTTCAGTCTTTAAGACTTATAGTCATAAGGTATTATTACACGAGCAGTAGGGGAAGCACATCTTGCTTCTTAGATCAATCACTGGGGCCTATAAATTGAACTGACAAAATACAAATTAACAAAAGAAAATCATATCAATTTTATTTGATGTTAATATTTTAATTTTTGTGTGTACACAGAGGCTTTTGTATGAAAGAAACACAGATGCTAAAATAATAGGTAGGCCTAGAAGCTTATATGTCATTGTAACAAAGAGTGAACCTTGCGGAAATGTGACAAAGTAAAAAGGGGTTTAAGCTGGGGCACTATTATTACGTAAGTGTAGGCCCACCTATATGATTTTAAATCCCAAGTTTTCTTTCTATTCAATCATGCTGTGAGTTTTTATTGAAGGGGAAGTTAACAGACAGCCATTGACATTTTGAGAAGAATGGTCAGAAAATATACTGTCAACATGATATTTTAAAAGTATTTGGGAGACTCTGGAAAACATAATAGAACTTAGTATACCTTACTCTAAATAAACTGGTTCTGCTACACTGGAGACCTGGATATGAAAAAGCAAATAAAAAGCAGCTTTCAGAGAAGAGAGAAATATAAAAGGAAGAGCAGCATAAATTTTCCACTTTGAGATACATGACACAAGGAAGATTCCAGACAAAATAGTAACTTGATTAGATAGAACCCACGTGAAGGCAAATATTATAATTTATTGCTTATAGATCCTATAAAAAGGCAAAAACTATAGCCAAGTTATTTTTACTAAGATAAATATATTGTTAAGGCTACTGATTGGTATTTGAATTCCTTCTTATAGGAAAGCTATGATTGTAGATTCTAGATTGTGACACTTGAGGAAGGGTCTTAATATTGTCCTTAATCTGCCTGGGCAGAGTGCATTGCTCTGATCTCAATCACATATTTGGAATAAACAGTGGTGGCAAAGAAGTAAGAATCTCCAGTTGTACAGTGGTCATTAAGCCACCACTTCTGTCATGGGAACTTCCAATAAAGAAGCAAACATGGAAACTTTCTGTTTATCAGGAATCTCTAGATATATACTGTTTGAGGGTAAACTCACATATGCCTAAAGCATGTGGCTGACATGACTTAGTTTGGAAGAAAAAAGCACCAGATTGATTTAATAGCAACAGCATATCAAAACAGAAAAGAAATAATATTAAGGGATTAAAGGTTGTCTTCAAATGGATTTTTCTGTTGCAGTAGAGTTGGGCATAATTATGGAATTTGTCTGAAAAGCATTTTTTGTTAAAATCCATTTGGAGTTCGTATAGTGTGTGTGTATGTGTGTGTGTGTGTGTGTGTGTGAGAAAATGTGTGTGTGTGTGTGTCTGTGTGTTTGTGTGTGTGTATTTCCTAGCTGAGTTTTCTTAAAGAAACATTTGTTGAAGTGGTTGTGAATTTGGCTGAGCTACAGGCAATATTTGAAATTTTAATGATTTGGACTGACCAATCAAGAAAAACAAGTAATTATGGGATCCTTCATCTGGGAATGAGAAATACTTTTTCATTGTGATTGTACCTAGAGACTGCAGCAAGACAGGCTTTCAGAGAGTGTTGGTGTTGTAGGGTGGGGAGGTTGTAGGCTAGCCAAAAACAGTAACAAAAATGATAGAAATACAATGTCATCTGTCACCTCTTGGTCAGATCTCTTACTTTTGTCAATTGGTATATAAAAAAGCTATAAACTGACAAAATTGGCTGGCTTCACATGTTTAAAACAACTCATACATAGTTGTTAAATCTTCACCATGCAATTAAATTAAGGGCCCTGCTCACAGTATTTGAGAAGTGTCATCACGCTCAAAGTAAGAATTATTCTCCAATGTACCACTTTATATGAGACAAAGTTAGAACAAGAGGGAAGTATTTTTATAAAACATGTAACTATGTAAAACCACGTAAAACATAGAAAACTATGTATATACTATGTATTATATATGCTATAAGGAAAATACTTATAACCAAATGTCTAAGTAAGCATCCAAACGATTATAAAGAAAATATTTGTTAGGTAGTGATATGAAGTCCATTGGGAATGCAATGGGAGAAAATGTTGCTGTCCCTTTATTTGAGGTGTCCAGTAGAACAGTGTACTCACTAATAAATGATTTCTTCATATTTGCCTTTTTTCTCCCTTTTTCCAGGAAACCTCTAGTGAAAAAAGAAAATAGAGTATTAAATTTTACATGCAAATTTTTAGTAGTTTGAGAATGACTAGGGGCAATTCTGCCTATTAAACTACTTTATTCCCACTACTGGTATTTTAAGATGTTTATGTTGAAGTATACGGCTATATTTTTATATTACCAAGATTTACCATATTATGTTGTTGTCAAAATCCGCATGTTTCTTTTTTATAAGTTGTTAAAGAAATGTTCTATTAATATGTGTACTCTTGTCACGTAGTCTTATAGTGCTATGTTGGAAGCTGAATATTTAATAAAAGCATAACAAGATGTGAAGCATATATTAAGCAATATATTAAAATTTCCTCTTTGCTTATATTGTATTTTTATAAGATTTTGTTGATTTAGAAACATGCTGATGAATGTAATGCATTATAACACTTTTCACAGGTCGAGATTCAAGTATACACCTATGATATGCCGTAGATTTCTGGAATTAATTGCTTCATTCAATAGAAGATAGGGAGAAAGTTTAATATAATCTCATTTAATTTTAAGTGAGTGTATTTTAAGAGCTATTTCTGGTGACAAATTGCTTATTTTATATGATATGTTTTATCATTTTTATTTTATGAACTAAATCAAATACAGCAAAATTAAATTTACTCTTAAAGATTTATATTTTCCCTTTACTTTCTTGCCTTTCAATATATTCAATGTACACAAAGGGATTATAGGTAGCTTCTTAAATATCCATGTTTATGTTCATAGCTCAGTATGTATTTGCTGAGCATCATGTCAAGGCCCCAGAAAGTAAACAGAAAACACTCATCTCATATCTAAGCCAATATATCAGTTATTTCATGTAGCAGTTGTTGAATAAATATGCTTAAAACCTAAAAAGAGTCTATATATTCTGGATACCTTCTGTCCATTGGGCTCTACACCAAATGATTGAAATTAGGATAAATTAAGTTTAGAATGTCTTAAAAGAGCAAATCATAAGGGATGAGAAGATTTTAAAGTTTCCAGAAATTATTTCTCCCAAAATGTTTTAAGGATGCTTTTTCTTCTACATGAGTCCAAATCCTTTCATGTATTTTAGGATTAAGTTGTGTCTTCTCCATGAAACCTCCTCCAACAGCCATATCACATGAATCTTTTTTTTCTTTATATAGCTCTTGTACCTACACATTGAACTAGTTTTTTTCTTTAATTACATATTTTTTTGACTTTTGTAAAAGTTTGAAATAATGATAATTTATTTGCTTCAAAGCGCAGCTCCTGAAAATGATTCATTTTGGGAGAAACCTTTAAGAAAAGTTCCAGATGCTATTCCCAGGTGATAATGGTACCTGAGTATTATAGCCCCCAAATTATATGTTTTATATGATAATTTAAAATTTTCCATTTAGTCAGTTTAAAATATCTTTAATTTTTCTTTTAAAAGATGTTTATATTCAAAGCATTATCAGTACTGATTAATTTGTTAATTTGAGAAATATTCGTAAAGCATCTTCTATCTACCAGCCATATTATACAAGATCTGGGCTTTTATGGAATATGCATGCTAGTGGAAGGAGCCAGATGATATACAGAGTTAATAAAGAAGTAAATACAAAATGATCAAGTGATAATGAGTACTATGTAGAAAATTTAAGCAAGATGACATGATAGGGAATGGCTGACTGCTTCATATTTGATGGTCAAGGAAGTTTTCTGGGAGGGGCCTTGTAGGACATTCAAATTAATAATGGAAGGAGCTAGCCAAATATAGACCAGGAGACAAGCATTCTAAGTATTGGAATCAAGTAGTCCTAAGTGGAGGAAGTTAATTGGTGAAGCGGAGTGCCAAGGGAGACTCCTGAGGCAGCAATCAGGAGCCATGCCAGGGTGGGCTTTGCAAGTCAGGTTAAGTTTTTTGGTTTTATTCTGAACACAATGGGAAAACCTTGGAAAGTATAAATCAGGAGTGAGGATTGTGGCAGGATGCTTGTTTTTAAAGAGAAGTATTATTTTTTCAAAAGCATTTTTTACACTACTTGCCTTTATAATCATCATTATCTTTAATAGCTACGTAATATATCATGCCATGTAATTTAAGTGTTTATGTTTTGAGGAATTTAGGGTATTTGTAATATTTCCCACTTATAGGAAAAAAGTATAATATGCGTAACGATATGGTCACTATCTTTACGTAAACGGCTTTCTTCTGTTAGGTTATATGGGGGTAGTTTCTCAGAAATAGGGTCATTGAGTCAAAGGATAAGAATATCTTTTTTCAAGTACTTAATACATGCTGCTAAATGACTTTCTAAATGATGGTACCATTGTAATTTATTGTAGGCTTGCCAACTTTAGAAATCATTTAAAAAATCTTATTAATTTAATAAGCAAAAAACAACCACGATTACATTAGTACATATTTAACTTAAAAAATATTTCTTAAAGCAGAAAAATAGAAAACACAGCTATATAAACTCTAACTTCTCTCAGTTTGTAAGTATATATTTTACCTGTTACCTATTGCTATTTACCTTATTCTAACCTGCTATCCTGGTCTAATTAGAATACACTGCTGTTTTCGGATCTTGGAAAGCAGCCTGAATCTTGGCAGTCTAAATCTAAAAAAGACTTTTACAGATTGTTCTCACAGCCCCTGGGAGTAGTGTAATTTGGCATAAAGCTAGTCACTTTGTGGATAGAAGCTTGCAAGTACTTTCCAACTCTCCTTCCTATGAGCCAAGACCCTATCTATTGGTGAGCACCTAAAGTTTTTGGTGTTTTTTCTTTTGTTTCTGTTTTGCCTTTCTTTAAGAGGTTTCATGTCAGAACGAGGGAATAATACAGTACCGTTTGGCCCAATGTGTGTAAAACAGAAGCCCACACTTAATTGACAAAGTGATCACATTAGTAATTTACCTGTCCACTACAGTGCTAAATTGTCAGAAAAGAGTCTTCTAACTATTAATTCTTATTGCTAAATACTTCTGTCAGTCTTTCAAATAGCAGTGAGTACATTTATTGCATTATTCACTAACCTCTTTGCTATTGCCAAAGATTTCTTATCTGCAGTTACCTGTATTGAATTTGTGTTAACGTCCTGAAGTAATTTTCAAACCAGTACACTGTACCGTTTAATACACTTTAAAAATATATTATCATTTAAGCATTTCATATGAGTAAGCATTTCCTACCCAACTGTATCACAAGCTCTTTGAGTATATAAAATACATATTTGTTTGCAATTTATGTTTGCTAAACCGTGTCATACTTAGTAGATGTTCAATGTATAGCTGTTGATTTGCAATGGTTAAAATATATGAAAAAATACACACACACACACACACACACACACACACACACATATGGCATAAATATCTCAGATGCTTATTGTAGACAACCCTGAGAAATTACAAATAATAATTCTTAATTACTTTTTGAGAGATGAGCACAAACTTGCCTAACTTTTATGTCATATTTGGCTTATGGTTTCTGAGTGCCAGGATTTTTAGTGGAAAATTTTACCTTCTCTTGAATGTTTGAGATCAGAACTGAATTGACTTTAAACAACAGAAAAGCCTCTTTAATCCTCTTAATTCTATTTTTAAACTTCCTTTAAGTTTTAAACAGTCATTTTGAAGGACTGTTGTACTATGCAGCCAAGCCAGAGGAAATCGGACTCCAGAGTTAAGGGCAGTGTCTCAGGGTAGCCAGTGACTCACTTCAGCGTTTATTAATGGGATCAGCAAAATACGGTGTAAGGATAGGTAGAGATAACAGCCCATCGCTTGCTTCCTCCTTGGCACGCATTCACCAAGAAAATAGGCTTCAAACAAGGCAGAAGCTTTTGAAGCAACAAGTATTTAAAAATGTTTTGAAAAGTCATGAAGAGGATTTTTAAAACACCTGAAATAGGAGGAGTCTCCACTACCTAAAGTTTATGATTATTGACAATTTTTGACCTATTCATCCCTCAGTTTCCTCATATGTCAAATGACTATAATACCTTAATTACCTCAGAGTACTATGAAAATGTAAGATTCTTTAGGTCAGAATCCTGCCTAAAAGTGTAAAGCACTTAAAGAATAAGATAATACACTTTAAAAAAAAAAAGCCTAGCTCTCAAGCTAATAGTTTATAAAATAAAGATACATGTTTGGTTTCAGATGATGAGAGTTGTACTCCACGTTGAAAGGTATTATAGATTTCTGTATGAAATTGCTACTACCATTTAAAATTGACATCATGTTGTTGAATGCCAAATATATAACAAAAAAAAAAATCTCAGAAAAGCAGACTCTGGACCAGGGGAATTAAGTTATTTTTCAAGAAAAAAAAAAGTCTTGTTTCTCTGAAGTTTAAGAACTATCTTACTAACTTTTCTTCTGTATATTTTAACTCGTTTTAGAATAGCAGCAATCCACTTGATTTCTCTAATCTTTGATCCCTTATTTATTGGTGTTAATGTTCATGGGGATAATTTTCAGATGGTTTTAACAGTCTCATTCTTAGAAATAGTTCAGGAAAGGTCATACTGCTGTCTGCACAGCAGGCAGCACAAACAGAATGACAAAATGTTCATGCTGACAAAGCTTAGAAATAGGACCAAGACTATGCCTTAATTCAAGGTTTACACCATCTCATTGTCAGCTTTGAAAACATTCATAGAAATGTACATAAAAGTGTTTAAGGAGCATCTTCATCCACCTGGGCTGCTATGACGAAATACCATAGACTAAGCAGCTTATAAACAACAGAAATTTATTTCACAGTTTCGGAGGCTTGGAAGTCCAGGACCAAGGTGCCTGCTGATTTGGTGTCTGGTGAGGGCTCATTTCTTAATTCATGGGTGGCACCTTCTAGCTGGATCCTCACATGGCAGAAAGGATGAAAAGAGATCCCTTGGGCCTATTTTTGTAGAGCACTAATCTCATTCCACCCTCAGGACCCAATCACTTCCCCAGAAGTCCCCCTTTCCAAGTCATTACCTTGAAGGTTAGGATTTTAATTTATGAATTTAAGAATTCAGAATTAAAATTAATTCAGAATTTTAAGACTAGAGAGCAAAGACTGATCTTTGATCTATTTCTCAACTCAAAATTTGCTTTAAATCACTCCTATAGAATACCCTATGGAAAATACATGCTCATTACAGGTATTGATTGACTTATGACCTATACAACTTACGACCATTCGACTTTACGATGACAATCGCTAGCCACGACTGCTCCCGTCTGGCAGCGCAAACGTTGCCCAGCTGGGCGTAGGACAGTGCGGACCAGCTTCCGACAGCACTACCATCTCCGCGTGCACCATTGCAACTGTTATCCCAGACTCGGTACAGCAATTTGTGTTTTGTGTCTTGGATATTTTTAATCAAACCCCTCCCAAGATGTCTACCAAGAGGAAATTGTCTTTGTCTACGCCTCAGCCTGCCAAGAAGGAAAGAAAGGCCATCGATCTCGACAGGAAAATGAAGGTAATTAAGCAGTATGAAGGAGGAAAGAAAGTGAATGTGATCACATGTGATACGAAGTTATCACACTCGACTGTGTTGATGATTTTGAAAGATAAAGAAAGAATTTGTGAAGCTGTGAAAGGTTCTGCACCCATGCGATCAACAGTTATAACAAAGCAACGAAGCAGGCCCATCCACGAAATGGAGAAATTGCTATATATTTGGATGGAAGGTCAAATTCAAAAACGGACACCATTAAGTCTTTTTACTGTGCAGATGAAGGCGGGAAGTCTATTTCAGACTCTGAAGGAGCGTGCTGGAGAAGTTTAAACTTCTTATCCATATCGAAGCATCGAATGATTTGCAAGGATTGAACGGATGGCGCACGATGTGTTTCGTCCGTATCATGACATTTATGAAGAAAAATAGAAACATACAATTCAGACAAAGCTCACCATGTTTATGAAAAAACCAACTCCGGTAACCCCAACTGCTGCCTCAGATGACGACATCAACGATCCACAGCCAAGCACCAGCGGCCAATAAAATGTTTCGTACATGTTTATATATTTTGATATGTTTTGCAATTGGGAAAATGTTTCCTATGGTATTTTTTACACCTGTATTTTGTATATTTGTATGCACCCGTATTTTGTAATTTTGTATGTTTTGCAAATATTAAACCAGTAACAGTAATGAAAGAAAATTATGATAAAATATGACTTAAAGATTTTATAACATCATTTCATAGTACTGTACATACAGCTAGTGCTTAACTCGACTTACGACCACAGTCAGGACCGCGGACTGGTCATAACACGATTTGGTCGTAAGCTGAGTAGGCTATATGTACAGTTGAAATGGTACACGTGGAGATGGTAGTGCTGCCGGAATGGTCCGCACTGTCGTATGCCCAGCTGGGCAATGTTTACACTGCCAGACGTGGAGCAGTCATGGCTAGCGATTGTGGTCGTAAAGTCGAATGGTCGTAAGTTGCATAGGTGGTAAGTCAATCAATACCTGTATAGCCTACTCAACTTACGACCCAATCGTGTTACGACCGGTCTGTTGGAACCAATCGTGGTCGTAAGTCGAGCACTAGCTGTATATTTCTTTTCACCTACCAAATTTACTTCAACATTTCTGTTCTTTTAACTTATTTTTATTTTTAATTATTGTGGGTACATAGTAGGTGTATAGATTTATGGGTTACATGAGTTATTTTGATGCAAGCATGCAATGTGTAATAATCACATCAGGGTAAATAGGGTATCCATCACCTCAAGCATTTATCCTTTGTGTTAAAGACAACCCAATTCACCTGTTAGTTACTATAAAATGTAAATTAAATTATTTGTGACTATGGTCACCCCACTGTGCTAGCAAATACTGGGTCTCATTCATTGTTTCTAATCATCTTTTGTGCCCCTTTACCCTCCCCATTTTCCTCCAGTCCCCAACTACCCTTCCATCCTTTGGTTGCCTTTGACAACCATCCTTCTACTCTTTATCTCTGGGGGTTCAGTTATTTTAATTTTTAGTTTCCACAAATAAGTGAGACCACGTGAAGTTTGTCTTTCTGTGCCTGGCTTATTTCACATAACACAATGACTTCCAGTTCCATTAATGTTTTTTGGTTTCTTTTTCTCCACGTCCTTGCCAGCATTTGTTTTTGACTGACTTTGGGATAAAAGTCATTTTACCTAAGGTGATAACATTGCAATTTTGACTTGCATTTCTCTGATGATTAATGACATTGAGCATCTTTTAATATACCTGTTTGCCATCTGCGTGTCTTCTTTTGAAAAGTGTCTCATCATATCTTTTGCCATTTAAAAAATCAGATTATTAGATTTTTCTCCTATAGATTTGTTTGTGTTCCTTATGTATTCTGGTTGTTAATCCCTTGTCAGATGGATAGTTTGCAAATATTTTCTCTCATTTGTGGGCTGTCTCTTCACTTTCTTGTTTCATTTGCTGTGTAGAAGCTTTTTAACTTAATGTGATCTCATTTGTCCATTTTTGCTTTGTCGGTGCTTGTGGGGATTACTGAAGATATTTTTGCCCTGTCCAATGTCCTGGAGAGTTTCTGCAATGTTTTCTCTTAGCAGTTTCATAGTTAGTGGTCTCAGATTTAAGTATTCAATCCATTTGAATTTGATTTTTGTACAAGGTGAGAGAAAGGCATCTAGTTTCATTCTTGTGCATGTAGATATCCGGTTTTCCCCAGATCATTTACTGAAATGCACTATCTTCTCCCCAATGTATATTCTTGACAACCTTGTTGAAAATGAGTTTACTGTATATATATGAGTTTATCGCTGGATTCTCTATTCTGTTTCACTGATTTTTGTGTCTATTTTAAGCCAGTGCCATGATGTTTTTGTTACTATAGCTTTGTCATATAATTTGAAGATGGGTAATGTGGTTCTTTTAGTTTCATTCTGTTTGCTTAGAATAGCTTTGACATTCTGGGTCTTTTGTGGCTCCATATAAATTTTAAGATTTTTTGTTCTATCTCTGTGAACTGTGTTACTGGTATTTTGGTAGGGATTGCATTACATCTTTAGATTGCTTTGCATAATATGGACATTTTAACAATATTGAGTTTTTCAATATATGAACATGGAATATCTTTTTATTTTTTGATGTCCTCTTTAATTTCTTGCATTAGTGTTTTATAGTTTTCATGATAGAGATCTTTCACTTCTTTGGTTATGTTAATTTCTAGGTAATAAAAACCCCTCACCTTAATTTCACCACTTTACTTTTTAAGCTTTTTATTGTTTCTATATATATCTTATTGCCCCATCTATGTCTTGAGAAGTTCTTGTTATTATTTTTGATTGGTTTATCATTTTACTTAAGATTGGTTTATACACCACCAATTGCAGTGCTATAATATTTTGTGTTTTTCTGTGTACGTACTATTATGGGTTTTGAACGTCCAGATGATTCCTTATGGTTCATTAACATTATTTTCTTTCTGATTGAAGTACTCCCTGTAGCATTTCTTGTAGGACACATCTGGTGTTGATGAAATCCCTCAGCTTTTGTTTGCTGGGGAAAGTCTTCATGTTTCCTTTATGTTTGAAGGATATTTTCACGAGTTATGCTATTATAAGGTAAACATTGTTTTTTTCTTGTTTGTTTGTTCGTTTTGTCTTCAGCCCTTCAAATATGTCATGCCACCCTTTTCTCCTGTAAAGTTTCCATACCTGAACATTTCTAACATTATTTGAAGTGGGTTCAGAAAGGAAAGTAAGGACAGAAGACAGACTATTTGATTGCCTTATATTATTTGAATAATGTATTCTCCCAATTAATGTCTTGTTTTGAAAGGTGGAAAGCTAAGTCCTGCTACTGGGAAAAAAAATTGTTTTATGAATTTGTAGCAAGTTTTAAAATTGATATAGTGGTATAAGTGTTACATACAGTTATTGCCCTATATTCTTAGAGGATTGGCTCTAGGCCATCCCATGGGTACCAAAATAGAAAGATACCAAAATCCCTGATATAAAATTGGATAGTGTTTGCATATAACCTATACACATCCTTTCCTATACTTTAAATAATCTCAGGGTTACTTATAATACCTAATACAACATAAATGTTATGTACATAATAGTTATAATGAGCTGTTTAGGGAATAATGACAAGGAAAAAAGTCTGTACATGTTCAGACTTTTTCAAATATTTTGATTAAAACTAATCTTTTTAGCAGATTTAGGTTCCAAATCCCAAAACACAGTACCTACTTTTTCCCGCATTTTGTAAATGTTAGATGAAATGTAACAGCACATTTTGTAGATAGTACTATTGATAGATAGTATTTCGCAGATATACTATCTACAAGATATGCTATACAAAATACATGTACCATATATAATATCCATAGAAGTATGCATAGCGAATTGGCCCATTATATCCATGGGTTCCACATCTGTAGATCTTATAAATGCACCAGCCCGACCAGATTAAGGTCCTACACTTATGGCTTAATTTAACCTTTATCCTTCCCTCATAGGCCTTACCTCTAAATACTGTTATTTTGGGAGTTAAGGCTTTAACAAATGACTTTTAGAAGGGAACAGATTTAAGTCCATAGCAGTTATTTAAGTGAAATCATACAGGGTATCTTTTGTGTGTGACTATCTTATTTCACAGTGTAATGTGGAATTTAACATGTGAATGTGTTAAGTTTGAAGTAACTGTTTGACACCCAAGTGAGATGTCAAGGTGGCATTTGTGGGAGTACATACTAAGTAGTCATTTGTGTGCTTTTTGTGTCTGTCTGCCAAATCCAATACAAAGTATCAGATCGAATTAGTCTGTATTACAGAATGACTTCAGTTCCTGATGCGGGAAAGAGAGAATTTCCAAGATAAATTGTGAAATCTGACTTTTTGGAATCCCAGCATGGGGTTAAAGAGTTAAGAACACTGAACTTAAAAACTTTGGTGGAAATGTCGGTCTTATCACTAACTGAGTGACCACAGATTATTTATTTAATCTCTCTTAGCAGTGATGCCTTTAAAACAGGATAAAGGTAATTGTTTCTTCTTTAGAGTGGAATAAAGATATTGTATATGAAAGCACCTTGTGCACAGCAGAACTACCATAAGTATTTGTTAAATCTAAAAGTATTTTATGTATTAGGTACAGATTATATGACATACTTTTAGATGTTAGATTGCTACTATTTTGATATATTTTACCGTTTTTGTTTTTAGTTATACCAGTTTTTGATACTACTTTTTCTTGTTTTACCATCACAGATTTATCTTGATTCAATCTATATTTTATTCAAACATCTAATGAGTTTATTTAGATTGCATCTACAGTGTCAATTTCTATAATTGCATAGTGTTAGAAATTGCTATTTAAAAAATTTTATTAAGAAAAAATATAATTTAATTTAGGAAATTAAAAAATGCTTGATAGAAAATTTCTTGACACTATCTGAACAAGTATGTGATGATTATTCTGTGATTTCTCAGGTGTAGATAATTGTCTTTTACTCAGCCTAACTCCAATTTTTAAAAAGTCTCTCTATTCTTATATGGCGTGGGGGATCTAAAGGGAATGTAATCTTGAAAAGGTTTGACTTTCTAAATATGATCAGTCTACATCTTAAAATGCAGGCAAAAATGCAGTTTTAAGTAGATTTGGTAGAAAGGATTGTCAAAAATATAGGAGGTTGTATGTGTGTGTGCTTGTGTAGTGGCAATGATAATTTACAGAATGTAGTAAGTGCTTTATACTAGATGTTAATTGCTTTTATATTTTATGTAATTTGGCATTATTTAGTTTATTACCTTTAATCCTCTAATATTATGAACATATTCCCTTTTTACATTTGGGAAATTTAAGGCTTCAAGAAGTTAAGCAACTTCCCTAGGGTTATGCTACTAAAGAAAAGCATCATTACTTTTTTTTTTTTTTTTTGAGACGGAGTTTCGCTCTTGTTACCCAGGCTGGAGTGCAATGGCGCGATCTCGGCTCACCGCAACCTCCACCTCCTGGGTTCAGGCAATTCTCCTTCCTCAGCCTCCTGAGTAGCTGGGATTACAGGCACGCACCATCATGCCCAGCTGATTTTTTGTATTTTTAGTAGAGACGGGGTTTCACCATGCTGACCAGGATGGTCTCGATCTCTTGACCTCGTGATCCACCCGCCTCGGCCTCCCAAAGTGCTGGGATTACAGGCTTGAGCCACCGCGCCTGGCCGAAGCATCATTACTTTTTAAAAGAGAATACAAAATTGTCCCTCTCTTCTGCAGTCAAGGCTTTGATGGCTCTTTTATATTTATCTCAAGCACCTGCTTTTCACAAGGTACTTTGTGATGTCTGGACATACTGACTTCCTACAGATGTCTAATGGGATTCATAGTTTACTTGCAAGCAGGTTTTACCTAACAAGAAATTATGTTTTTCAGAATTGTTATGATTCAGAAAATTACCTGAAGTCAACTTCAAACCTCCTGCACTTTGTCACTCCGAGTCAATTACTTTCAGGTCTAAGCCTACTCTAAATTAGGGGGTGTTTGTGTAGTTCTTCTCTTCTTTACCATTCTGCCCCAGTGGAAGAATTAGATAACAAGTGGGTCGAATTCAGTTTTACAAACTCTTATAAGTACCTGTTTTATTGTGCTGATCAATATAAGGGCAATATAAAGATAGACAAAAGAAATTCACTGCCTTCAAAAACATGTAGGAGAGGCAGAAAAAATAGAAAGGTGAACTAGGTTAAAACAGTAATATGAGTGAAAGACTCCTTGGTACATTCTGACCGAGGTAAAGGTCTTTAAGATTGGTGCAAAGAAACCTAAACATGCAAGAATTAGCATTGGGGTGTGAGCCACGGCATAGTATCTGGGTGTCCTGTTCACAGTGCTCCTTGAATACAGTGGTGGTCCACGAAGGTCTAATGGGTGCACTCCAGTAAAGCTATCCTGAGGGTAGCAGTTATTTTGGTCCACAGTTTTAAGGTTATGCGATGATGCAGTCATCTGTCAGGCTTGGATGTACTACTGCTGATGGTGTTATTTCCTCTGCCTGATTTCTCACCCTCAGCACTTAACCTGCTTGAAATGATAATGTGTGGTGATATGCCATCCACATCCTCTTGTCCTTCTGCTTGCCAAGTCTGCATTTTTCATTTTTTTCTCCATATGCCCTCCTAAAATTAAATAAATTACCTCTAAAAAAACCTAGGAACACCTACCTGATTTACAACTGCCCTCTAACCCTGGTCACAGAGAGGACAGCAAACTTTTTCCTGGTGTCTGGTGAATAATGCTAAATATATGCAAAATGATTTGAATTGTTTCTTTGCTTCTGGTTTACTATTTTTTTAAACGTCTGATTTTTTTAAAGAAATGTGCTAAACTGCTTCTTCTAAAGAAGATTTAATTTAAGTATTTCATTAAAAATATTTCAGCCTAAGAGAGTTAATATGAATTTGAAAACCAGTTAGATTTTCTCAGCTAATTTTTTTTAATGCCTGGCAGCTGGAATGCATCACTGACGTGCTGACACCATATTATTTAAAATAGCATTGCCTGTGAGCCTAAGAGAAGCTTTTTAAGACAAACCTCAAGAAGGCTGGTGAAATAATAGCTGAAGTTATGTTATGTCAGCCAATTCCTCAGCATGGAACAGCATTGTGAGGCCAGAGTTGTTATCCTTCACTGAGACATAAAATCTATATCTTGATTCTTTTGGTCATTTAAGGTCCTGTGGGAATTGTACCCAGAGGGAGTGTGCTTTTACCCAGCGTGTTGGCCAAAGGTCAAGATGGATGGTACAGTCGTATCTTTTCAACGTGTTCAAGGTTTCATGTAGATATAATCAGAGTACAGTTTTTGGAAAGGCTCTGGATTTGTCATTCTATATATAGTTTGCAATTTGCAGAAAAGTAGGAATAGCTGCTGGAATGACCAATATCAAGCATGCTAAAAAAGTGCCAATGTGGCAAAGGAATCTATGGAGTCATTTGATCTAATAATTCTTTAACATCATTTCTTTTAATTGAAAAGCTAATTTTAGTTGGGTTGAATAATCAGCAGCTTAACAGCTCTTTCTCTACAAGTTGAGGAACCTACTCCTTTTTTCCTTAGCTAAATTGGAGGAAAAATCTTCAGGCCAGCAGTGGAGGTTGAAGAGAACAACAGTCTAAGTTAGAAACTTCTCCCTGCCATTCAATTTGCTCTTCTTATGTCTGTTGGGGATAACAAAGCTTTTAGCCTGTAAAATGAAATAAAAATAACTCACCTTATAGAATTGCATTATGATATAATATGATGATCATTTATAAATAAGTCCTTATATGATTGCCTCCTTGTACTAAGTGAAGTGGTCCATATTTGGCATATTTTGACAATAGATGGATATTGCCTAGAAAGTGCACATAGACACAAACCGTGTAAACCAGAATGGCCCTGAAGGAAATTATAATCATGAAATGAATGAAGTTTTGCTTTCAGTCTTGGCCTACCATCTTTTGGCTCTTTATTCTTTCCTGGTGTCCTGCTGGTGACATGGGTTGTCAACTTAAGTGTCCTTTGCTTCAGCAGAGACTTCATGCTATTGTACCATTCCCAAAATCTCCATCAGAGATCCTGTTTTTCCCTAATAAATGAAAGTGGCAGTTTCTCTCCCTAGTGGTATATGCATTTTTAATGGTCCTAAATTTATCTTCCTAGATTAACTGGCTGTCTGTGATTTCGCAGCTCTAAATACCCAGTTTCTCCACTGTTAGACATTTCTTCAATTGTGACTACTTCTAAAACTAGGCCGTATCTGCTACATGGTTTGTTTCTTCTCTATGTCCAAACAAAAGCCTCTTTTTAAATTTTTAAAATTTTTTTTTTTGAGTTGGAGTCTCACTCTATGTCCCAGGCTCTAGTGCAGTGGCTCGATCTCAGCTCACTGCAATCTTCGCCTCCTGGGTTCAAGCAGTTCTCCTACCTCAGCCTCCCGAGTAGCCAAGATAACAAGTGCGTATCACCACAACCAGCTAATTTTTGTATTTTTAATAAAGACAAAGTTTCATCATGTTGGCCAGCCTGGTCTTGAAATCCTGACCTCAGGTGATCCACCTGCCTCGGCCTCCCAAACTGTTGAGATTACCACTAAGCACGGCCACAAAAGCCTTTTTAAAGCCTTTTTTTCATACTATATCTTACAATCAAGGGATTCTTAGAACTGGGAACACAGAACATACAGTTCAGAGGTAATTTTTAAAATGTAACATTTATTTTTTGCAGAGGTGATTCACTCACAGATTTAAAATACAAAAGTAATAAGCAAATAAACAATGGAAAGTTTTTCTTCTAAACCTATTCCTTGCGCCAGTGTTCTCCCCAGAGGCAAATGGCATTTGTACATATTAGAGCATATAGACTTTTATTTTTGATTTTTGAAACACGGATGCTAATCTTATAGAATATCTCTGCACATTATTTTTTATGTAAAAGTGTATCTGGGAGATTGTTCATCATCAGTGTGTAAACAGATTCATTTTTCTTTCTAAAGTCTGTATATTATTTCATTATCTGTGTGCAGATAATCTTATTTAAATTTTGTAGAATTTGTGCCAATTTTTTTCCTTGGTATGAGGCACCAGATTTCTCACATCCTTCAAGACACAGTCCATATTCAAACAAACTTGACAAAGTTTTTTTAAGAATAAATATAAAAGTCACTTTATGTATCCTTTATGTATAAAGGCATTTATGATATTTTTTCTCAGTAATACCAGTTCATATTCATTTTTTTGTATCAGCTTATCTTTCTTCATCTATTATAGAAACTAGCTGTTTGTCTGTGAAATAAATTGTAAATGTTTTTCCAGGTTTTCAATCATGTTTGTTTATAGTAATTTTTATCATACAGAAAAGTTGTAATTTTATGCAGTTGGACTAAATAATCTTTTTTATGTTTTGGATTTGTGTCATATTCAAACACATATTTTTCATTCTCTATTCATTTCAATAATGGAGATTATTGAAATTATCTTCCATTGTTCCCAGTACAATTTTATGATTTAGATTTTTACATTTTAAAGCTGGATTCATCTGGAACCTGTTGTGGTATAAGAGGCCATAGAGTAGGTACTATGTGACTAGGTTAGTGGGGGCTTTTACTTAGATGCCACAGTTTGGTTGAAATGTGAACATTTTCTAACATTTTAAAAGAACAAATATGTTTTTATTATTACACAAAGTCTTTAAGTGAAGAGAGAAAATACGAAGAAATCCATCTTCTTCCATCTTGTGACTACTGGTAAGGGATCTTAAATTGGTCAGAAGAGGAAGAGGAAATGAAGGTCAGTTGTTGAGGGAGTTAAGAAGAAGACACCAGAGGGAAGCTAGAGTGAAAATAAGGGCCAATATTTTCATGTTTCTCTATTTTTACTCTTAGAGATGGATTAAGCACTCATGAGTGGGTAATGAAATTTTAAATCTAATAAAACGTATTTCAAATATAAAAGAACATTTTTCTATATCTGATAATGAGATTAAGGTTGTCTAACTAACAGAAGAGAGAAGAGAATTAGAGGATGTTTTTCAATTTGGCAGTGCTACTTGTGTAGAGTAGAAGATTAGCAACTTTTCACTAAAGCTGAAAATACTTTTTGTTAATATGCAGTAAGTAGATTTTAAATCTTTGCAGAAACCCTGAGATATAGGAGATTTTGAAAACCCCATATTATGGGTTAATTTTTTTTTTTTTTTTTTTTCCAGAGGGAGTCTCACTCTGTCACCCTGGCTGGACTGCAGTGGTGCTAGCTTGACTCCCTGCAACCACCGCCCCCTGTCTTCACGCAGTTCTGCCTCAGCCTCCCAAGTAGCTAGGACGACAGGTGTGTGCCACAACACCCAGTTAATTTTTATATTTTTAGTAGAGACAGAGTTTTGCCATGTTGGCGAGGCTGGTCTCAAACTCCTGGCCTCAAGTAACTCGCCTGCCTTGGCCTCTCAAAGTGCTGGGATTACAGGCATGAGCCACTGCACCCAGCCCTGAAAATTTCTATTTTATAATAAGATGAATTCTAGTTTTCTTCCCCTACCCAATTTAATCTATAATAAAGGTATTGCAAGATATGTATTAATTTTTAAATTTTTTTTACTGTCTTGGATATATTTTGTTTATGAGAAGCTCATTAGATGTTGGCATTTAGAATAACTTAAATAAGCTAGTATAAAATAATAGAAAAAGCCAGTTAGCATAACCTCTTTATTTCCTATCAAAGACTATTACAAGACATCTGCAATGCATCGTTAAATGTTGGGTATTGGGTTCAATGTTGGCATAAAAATACAAGTTAAATAAATGAAGAATACATGGCACAAACAGTAAACAAATATTGAAGAAATATTATAGATGTATAGTTTGTTACAACTAGAGCTGGTGATGTAATATGGTAAAAATAAAACAAGACCCGTAGAATCCTAAAAAGGACAAATTTAGGGGTAGTTTATTCCCATGCACTAACGTTGTTTGGGAACTGGATATATCAATATAGTACATAAGAAACAGCATCGCATTTGAAATAAAAAGTTCCGGGATTAAATCTCAATTCTATTAATTTGGGGCCTTAATTTTCTAATTTGTAAAATAAATCTATTTTGCTGGGATAGTTTCCCTGCTGTGGGCTATTTAGGCAGGCTGCTAAGACCTATATAGACCCATTGTCAAAAATTACGTCTTAAATGGCTCAGTTAAAATGTGCAGGGTTGCAAGGAAAGCAATGATATTAAACTGCAATTACCTTCGTAACATACACATCTGCATTTTTGTAATATATAGGCTGTTAAAATTAACACATTAAATGACAAAAGTCAACAAAGTGTCTCATAACTGCCATATTTCCAAATTAGCAGTAAGTTTAATGGATATTTCAATGTTTTGGCAATAACTGAAGTATGATAAGAAAACATCTGATTTTATTTGGTTACAAAGTTACAATTACTGCTAATATTATAACAAATGTTACTGGGTTCATGGCCTATTTCATAACTGAATGGAATGTTGAATTTCAGTTAGAAGCAAGTGAAAATAAAGATAGCTTTTTTTTCTGGTTCACCAAGTTCACAGATCTTAAATTTTGGGGGGGGGGGTTCAGGATAAGAACCCTTGGTCATCAGGTAAGTTCTTTTCTATTTCAAATGTAATGACTTATCTGTGATTCCTCAGTTGTTTGCATGTTCGAATTGCCCAGGATTACGTCTATAAAGTTCTAAACTAAAGTGTTGTGACATTTTGTCAAATTACCTCCGGCCAACCAAATAACACAATTTTCCTCACTACCATTAGTTAGAAATTAAAGTTTATTTTTTCACTAGTTCTAATGAAAATTTCTTAAACAAAAAGGTGACCTGTCATCTAAGAGTGCCTATGTTAGAGTTCCCCAAGGATACAGAATCAATAAGATATATCTTGCTGTAGACTAAATGTTTGTGTACCCTCAAAATTCATACGTTGAAGATAAAATCCCCAATGTTGTTGGTATTTGTAGATGGGGCCTTTGGGAAGTAAATAGGTCATGTGGATGGAGTGATAGTGAATGAATTAATCCCCTTATGAAAAGAGAGGTACACGCAAGATCTCTCTTTCTGCTCTTCATAATGTGAGGATACCATGGGAAAACTGTCATCTGCACACCAGGAAGGCCTTCACTAGAACTTACCGTGATGGCACCCTGATGAACTTCTCCGCCTTCAGAGCCATTTAAAATGCATTACTGTTGTTTAAGCCAAATGTTATGGCATTCTGTTATAGCAGTCGAGACCAACTAATACACACACTCTCTCTCTCTCCCCATACTCACACACATTTTATATATAAATATATTAATAACATATGATTGTGCAATTATATATATATATATATATATATATATATAAAACTATATGAATGTGTGTGTGTGTGTGTGTGTGTGTGTGTGTGTGTGTGTAAGCAGATTTAGTATAAGAATTTGGCTCACTTGGTTACAGTAGCTGATAAGCCCAGACGTCTGTGGTTGGAAAGATACAGAACTAAGAGAGACAGTAGTATAGAGCTCGTTTGAGTTTGAAGGTCTGAGCACCAGGAAAGCTATTAAGTAACAGCCCAAAAGCCAACAGACTTGAGACCCTTAAAAAGCTTATTTTATGGTTCAGAACCAAAGAAAGGAAAAGACCAATGTCCTAGCTCAAGGCAGTCCAGACAGAAGTTCTCCCACTCCCCTTTCTTGTGGGAAGGTCAGCCTTTTTGTTCTATTCAGGTCTTCAGCTGATGAGATGAGGGGTGTCCACATTGAAGAGGGCAATTTGCTTTACTCAGCCTAACAATTCGTGTTAATTTCATCTAGTCACACTTTCACAGATACACTCAGAATAATGTTTGACCATAAATCTGGGCATCCCATGGCCCAGCCAAGTTGACACTTAAAATTAACCACCACAGTGCCTTACAGCAAGAAATCATTATTTTTTAACATCATGGGTATCATTATAATAATCGGTACATTGCTATACTGTAAAAAACAGAAAAACCAGTGAGATAAATTATTTCTACAAAATTGAACTTACAAGAATATAACTGAAATTAAAAGAAAGTGATTTAATTTTATTATGATGTATAGAATATGATATTTTTATCTTGAATGTTATATTTTTCTTCTTGTTCAAGTAAATAATCAACTTAGATTTCTATGCATGTAGAGTGAATGCTTATGTATGCAGGAGAAGGCAGAATGTGGGGAAATAAAACATTTGAATCATTAAACAGATTTTTAAAATACTTTTAGAAACTTGTCAATGTGTCTTGGCATCACTATTTAAGTAATGCGAATATTGACAATATTTTTAATCTCACTTACGTGATCATTTATTATGAAGTTTTGCCTTTCAGCTTAAAACTGTACTTGCAAAGAGCAGGCAGATTTAGGACTGAGGTGGTGATTTCATTTCAGATCTTCTATGGACTTGTGGTGGAAAATTAAGCTAGTGACGTAACCACGATCCTTGCTGAAATTGTTCATTTTATGAACTGGAATAAAAATGCTTGTTACCAAACATTAAATATGAGGCATTTTGAACTCATTGGATGAAATTCTTAATATGAATTTACTCAGCCTTGTAAATAAATTTAAAAAATTAATCGACCTGCACAAATGTGTTGCCAACCTCCCTCTTCCATGGTGCTTAACTTCTAGTAAAATGAAGAAAATTAGCATTTCTTCCTACTTGTCTCACAGATATTAATGCTTATGAGGGTCGAGTAGATCAATGTCTATTACCTTACATGGATGTATTATAATCCACTGAAGTGCTGTGAGGAAAAACAATTCACATTAGGATTGAATATAGGTTTACAATCCCTTCAGGTCTGAATTTGGCCTTAAATTCATTACCTTAAAGTAATGAATAATGAAGATTTAGATTTAGAGAATAGTGTTTCTATGCCAGGAATGTTTTTCTCTTAAGGGGAATTCTTAGAGAAAATTACCTGGGTTGGGGGCGGGAAAACCCCTCAAATCTGCAAATTGGGTTCCTGGCTTTTGGGTTATATGGACACATTTGGTTATCTGACTTTTTAACTTTGAAGCTAGTTAGAAACAGAAGCATGAAAGGACAGACTGAACACAGGCTTGAGGGTACCAGGCTTCTTCTCATCACTGGTTAAATTACTGAGAGTAAGAAGTAAAGAATGAGGTCACAGAAAGAGAAAGGAGGAGAGAGGGTTGTGTGTGGAGTAGGGTGAGGTGGGGATGGTAAATTAAGTCCTCTACAAGGCCATCAGAGAAACTGGGTTCAGTAGGTGAGAAGCTCCAGGAATATTACTCAGGAAGCTGTGTTGTCCCTGAAGCCCCTATCCTGGTTTGGCTTTCTTGAAGCATTTTCCCTCCCTTTGGGCCTGATTATGACATGAGGCTCAAAAGTGGAGTGCTGGCAGCTCTCTCTTGGGTCACTCCACCCTCTTTTCTGTATGCTGTCCCCTCTCCATAAATGGTCCACATTTAGCAGCAGAGATGTAGTTTAATAGATCTTAACCCTAAAGTAAAATTGTAAGACATTTCTAGACAATGCTCACTCTGTTGCCATCTTAGTCGGTTTAGAAAAAAAATGTTTTTATGTGGCAGAGGCAGAAATAGAAACTTTTAGGGAAAAAGTTAGACTTTTAAATAAATAGGCACGACAGAGCAAACTATAGCAGGAAGAAGAATGCAAAGTGTTTTGGGGGAATGTAATCCTGAAAGCTGAATGCTGCCCTTTTGATTTCCTGAAAAATACGAAATATGTAAATAATAATGTACTTAGTGGAAACCATGGAAATGGAATGCAATGAAAATATTAAAGCTGTATGACAGTAGCTATAAAAAGAACAGAAAGACTAGAAGAGAATTCATAGTGGGTTCAAAAATGGTAGGCTGAGGCTAAAGCAGAATTGTGCTCTGTGTAACTGTCAGAGCAAACAAATCAAGTCGCTGGGCCCAGCAGTCCCAGCTATTCAGGAAACTGAGGTGGGAGGATCACTTAAACCCAGAAGGTCGAGCTCAGCCTAGACAACGTTAGGCAACATAGTGAGACTTCATCTTAAAAGACAAAAAAAAAGTCAAAAAAACAATGACAAGGATTGATTAGAGTGGGGTCATTTGTGCCATATTAGAAACTTGCACATATGAGAAACTAACATCTTTTGTCAGAGGGCAGCTATAGTATAACTAAATGTTTATACAACTAATGATGACAATGAAAATATCAAATATTAAACTTAAATGCAATGTTTATTTTTTTAAAAAAATAATTTTTAACAGGCACATACTGTAGAATTTGAAATTGTTAATTTTTGACCATGCCATTTCTCTGTTGAGAAAAAAATTTCGATCTAAGGAGCGTGGCTGAGAATTGGGCTGGATATTAAAAGTTAAATATATGCAAAATGAAATTAAAGCCAAACGGATATTTTCATTTATGTTGAGTAGGACGCTTTTTCTGTCTTGAAAGGATATATGTGTTGCTTCACTAAAGAGAAAGTAGATAATTTAAAAATGGTTTTTACTTTCATTAGTCAGGCATCTGGAGAAAGTAAACACCAGATCCTATCATATCCTCATTAATGACTTAAAATGGTGCAACAATCTAGGTTTCACAAATTCAACGGCTCGGGCCCAGTTCTTAAATCTGAATGAGTGGAGCAGGCTGAGTGTGAGACACTAGTGATGAACGTTAAGACATGGCTTGCTTGCCCTAGGCATTCAAATTCAACTTAAAAACAAACAACAACAAAAATCTAGCTAAACAAATACCTCCAGAGGCTCTTGGGATTTACAACATGATAGAAAATCATCTGTTTTTCATGATCTAATACTTAAGACTAGCTCTTCTTTGAGACTATTCAAGACGCCTGCTAAACAGTCCCAGCTTAACATGTCACCTCCAGGAGTCTTAAGCCAGAGGAATGTCTCAGAAAGTGAAAAACGATTACCTCCCTTTTCGAAAAATTCAGTTTTGAAAAGAAGCAAATTGGTGGTAGGTGTGGGAGTCACCATAAAACGAATTAAGTTGCTGCTGATTAGACTGCATGGTTAAAACATTCTTTTGCTATTTCCAAAGTGGTTAATCAGCCAAGAAAGTTGTAAACACATTCAACAGAAAGGCTTTCTTGTCTGTAAACTGAAACTGGGGCTTGCTTGTAAAGGTTCATGCTGGCTTTCCACTTTAATTGATGTTTAACTTTGTTGCAAAGATCTTTACATTAGGTCTTCAAAGAAATTAGATAGCTCTTGAAATATTATTATATGTTTATAACAACTATAGTTGAAATAGTTGGACTAACTCATTTTCTTAATATTATACCACATATTTTCAAGTCTTTTGATAAGTGTTAGCAAAAGACAAGATGATCTGCAGAGGAAAAGGGTGGAGCGTTCTTTTCTATTAAAACAACAATCTGTAGACTAGGTAGGCACAGCTTTTAGTATAAGTGAAAGTGTGTTTTCTGAAGAACAAAGGGAGGTCTAGCTTAAATAGGAAAAATTCCCCCCTCAGCTCTCAATCAGGCCTGTTTATACAAATGAAGGATTCAAACTTGCTTAGTTCCAATTGGTCAAAATAGTAGAGTGCTGATTGTGTGTTTTCTATGCCCCAAACCAGAACTCTGTGACATTTTTTATTGGGTGTTTTCCATGCCCCACGCCAGAACTCTTGCCAAACTTTTCTTTCAAAGGGCTGGTGAGGGGCAGTTTCCAGCTCCAGTTTTTCTTGTGTCTGGTTATAGGAACTGTTCTGGCTCAGGGTATAAAGCAAATGTTCGTGGAGCTGCTTTTTCTAAGAATGTGGCTGTTCTTTCTCACTTTAGCAAGGCCACTTACTTCTGTTTTTAAATTTAATCTTCCCTATTAACCACAGGGACATCTATCTCCCCTGGAGAGCTTGAGTCTTATTTTAACAGTTTTCTTTCACATAGATTAAAAGTATTTTTGAAGTTATGCCATGCCAAAGAAGCATGAACGGTTGAAAAGTTGATGTCTTGATTCAAAGGGAAACACAGAATGCGTACATACTTTATGTGACGGAAACGAGACATGATGTTCTTCTATTTATTGCCTCATTTTCTCACAGCCGTCCAAGCCATTGGTATTCTTCAGTGTTTCATAGTTGAGGCCACTGTATCTCAGAAATGTTCTAGATTTTTGAGAAATTTATTAAATAAGACACTTTAATCAATATTAATTATAAAACCTTTAGTTTGTTTTAGATATTTGTTTTATTCTTGTAAAGCTACTGTCATTTGTTTTGCATGCCAGGCAACCCTTATTTCAAGAAATTATAGCCTATACCATCTTATGTTCCCCAGAGCTTGCACTTCGCCGTGTGGTTTACCATGGCCCACTGCAGTTGTTGGCATATCATCTTAAGACATCTAGGAATATGCTTTCAGGAAGAAATGGAGAAAGTTTCTTCCTTCTTTCTTTCTTTCTTTTTGTGAGATGAAGTCTTGCTCTTGTCACCCAGCCTGGAGTGCAGTGGTACAGTCTCGGCTCACTGCAACCTCTGCCTCCTGGATTCAAGTGATTCTCCTGCCTCAGCCTCTTGAATAGCTGGGATAACAGGCACCTGCCACCACACCCAGCTAATTTTTGTATTTTTAGTAGAGACGGGGTTTCAGCATGTTGGGCAGGCTGGTCTCAAACTCCTGACCTCAGGTGATCTGCCCGCCTCAGCCTCCCAAAGTGCTGGGATTATAGGCGTGAGCCATCATGCCTGGACTCTTCTTTAGTTTTTAATAAACATTTTAGGAAGAACAGAATTATACCCTACAAAGCATTCTTTAAATTTATGGGAAATGTAATAAAAAAAACCAAAATGTTACACCTGTTTAGAGACTCAACATTCCTTTAAATATTGTCAGAGTCATTAGAGTTCAAATTAAACCTATGATAAAAATGCTTTTGAAGCAACAGCAGCAAGCAGACCTTGATTCTGGCCAGTGCTAGTCATGCTTCTGCGAGCATCAGAATCAAAGAGGAGTGTTACAAAGCAGATTCCAGGCCTCTAGCATCAATGTCCCTGTCAGGCAAGACCATGTGGAGTCAAGGATTTTCATTTTTAACAGTTTCCAGGGGGACATTGATGCTGCTGATCCGTGGACCATGTTTTGAGTAGTACTGATTTAGGGGTGACCTGGGAAGTATAGTATGTGTTAACAATTTAAATTATGTTTTTCAGAAAAATAATTTCAACTGTACCAGAAGAACTCAGTGCCCAGAAACCAATATCAGTTCTATACAGATACAAGGTGATGCTGATTATTTCATCAACCATCTTGGAGTTCCCAGCGTGCAGTTTGCTTATGAGGACATCAAAACATTAGAGGTGATTGTTTCTAAAAATGCAAAATACACACACACAATATAGCAGACCTACAGAATTTGATTTTATTCTGGCTATTCAATTTTCATAGCAAATAGGTCACTATAGAAAAGCGGCTTCATTTAAAGAGTTATTCTTGTTTCTCAGAGGCTTTGTAATAGTATTTGAAAACATCAGCTCTTTTCAATAGTGTTGAATTCGATTTAAAAAGATTTATATTGTCACTCACATTTTCACACGGTGCTCTGCAACAAGAAATGTGCAGTAGTTGGATTAACATCAAAACATAATTGTAATCTTCAGTATTCACAGAAACAGATGACATGTGCAATAGATTCTCCTCTCCTTGCCCAAAGGAAAATGCATTTCATGTTCTGTATGTTAATATGAGTCTGGTGGATTAGCTACTCAAAGTTTGTCAATGGTTTGCATGCTTAAAAAAGATAGTACTTTTTTGTGAAGATAGAAGCTCTTTTTCCCCAAAGAATATCACAAAAGCATGATTCTCCTTAATTAAGTCTTTGTTCATCCATCTTTTGGACTTCAATCCTTTTAATCTTTCTCAGAATTATGTCTCAGGAAACTGTTTCTCTGTGGATCTAAACCTGTTGGGACATTTTACCTTCATTTATAAACTATTTATGCATTATTGGGAGCAATTTGAAAACCTCTAGGGTGACCTTCGTGAGGTAATTATTACATTAACAAAATAATGGTTAGAAAGCAGAGTAAAACATGCCTTGCTCTTCAAATATAGATCTTCCTAAAAAGGGGTGCTTAAATTATGTTTGTATAGGCTCAACTTCAGCTATGCAAGGTAATGTTTAATAGCTTTGAGTGATATTTAGCTTTATGTTTCTCTGCAACCACCCAGAAAATGTTAGAATTCTTATTTAGTATGTGTCTAATTCATCTTGGTTTAGTTTTTAAGCCAAGAATTTAGAGAGGCCAGAATAGTATAGCCTTGGAAATGAGATGGAAGCCCTGACTCTGACACTTACTAGACAAATTATTTAACATCTTTCAGAATGATTTTACAAATGAAGTGCTTTGGTATATTTGTGGAGTCTACTTTATAGAGCTGTGGTGAGGATTAAATGAGACTATGCATATAGAGGGTTTTAGCTGACCAGATTATAAGGCCTCATCATTGTAGTGATTGCAATTAGTATTGTCTGATTGTAAGTACAACATATTAGTGGGATAATTTCTAAGCTGTTTAGATACAAACACATCAGTAGAAGGGAGGAGTTTGTTAACTGTTGAGAAAAACAAGTTGATGAGGCAAAGAGGTAGAATTTGGTGGGAATCAGCCGGAGGATCTGAGGTGTTAATAGGGAGAAGATTTTGAAATGGGAACCAGTGAAGGTCTAAGAAGAGCTGCATTATTCTAAGGCTAAAGTCTATCCAATAGAACTGGTACAGTCTGAAGGAGCCAATCAGTTTTTCAAATTATGCCCAGAATAACTACCACCATAAAAATTATTTTTATTATTTGTCTCCAAAAAAGTAATTAAAATAGAGTCTCCTATGCTTTATAACAAATGACCTTGTGGATATTGCTTTAGTGGAAGAATTTTTAAAATGGATTTGTTCCTTACAAAATATGAATGCTTGAGGTGAGATAATTTTGTATGAACTCTCTGAGGAACAGAGTAACCTTTCCTTTCTATGTTAACCTATAATAGATGTTGGTATACAGCTATTAAGGGGAATTATAAATATTAAAAAAGGCTTTATCAATGATGTAAAAAATATTTATCCTGTGTCAACTCATAAAGCAGGTAAGGAAATTAGAGCTTTTTTTATGAACTTGCAATTACAAATATATATAGAAAACAGCTTGGTGGATTTGAAATTAGGAGCCCTGAAAGTTTAAATCCCTGCACGTTAATAGTCCAATTACATTGATTTCTGGACCTTCACTTTTTAAAATCTGTATCTTATTAAAAACAATAAGGCCAGGTGAGATGGTTCATGCCTGTAGTCCCAGCACTTTAGAAAGCTGAGACGGGCAGATTGCTTGAGCTCAGAAGTTTGATACCAGCCCGTGCAACACAGTGAAACTTTGTTTCAACAAAATAATACAAAAATTAGGTGGCCATATTTGCAGGCACCTAGTGTCCCAGCTACTAGGGGGATTGAAGGGGCTGTGATGGGAGTGTCACTAGAACCCTGGAGGCAGAGGTTGCAGTGAGCCAAGATCACACCACTGCACTCCAGCCAGGGTGACAGAAGGAGGCACTGTCTCAAACAAAACGAACACCAAAAAACCATAACATCTACCACTTATTGCATATTTACCACTCATTGAGTACTTGCCATGCTATGTATTTTATACCTCTTATATCATTTATGATTAAAACATCTCCATAAATTAGCTTTTATTATTAATTCCATTCACTCTGAGAATGAAATGGAATTTAAAGGCCACTCACCCAAGGTCATAAAGATAATGGGCAAGACAGATGTTGATCTAAGTTATGTTTGACAGTAAGTCTATGTTCTCAACTATTATACCAAAGATGGCAAATTGGAAGCCCAAGGACAAGAGATAGCCTATCAATGTATTTTGTTATTGAAAAATCGAATTTCTGCAAACATTGTATAATTTTTCTCCATGGAAACAGTCAATTAAATGGACACTGCTCACTAGCTTGCCATGTTGTTCATCCCAGAGTTAAGAAGAATATTTTCTTCAACACCTGTTTCTATCAAAGATCAGAAGATGAATACTCAACTTAGGGTCACATGTTTCACCAGACTTGTGTCACTTACAGTATCTGCGTGGCCCCTGTAGGGATAGAGCTCATTTAGTAAAAAAAGCTACAGTGAGTAATTTTATGGCTGCTTCTACCTTCAAAGTGGTATATTGTAAGAGCAATAATTTTATGATTATATCCATGGTTTTAAATAAATTATCTATTTGAAGCTGATTTGGGTGATTGTAATACAAACCTTAGAATTACTATCAATATATATGTTCTTTGTCCAGTAAGATTGATCATGGATCTATTATATTCAATTTCAAAAACCGAATCATGATAATACAGGAAAAATTGAACTGTAGGAAAATAAACCAATGCAACAGAGACTACTTTTTATATGGACATGTCAATAAAACATGACATTTTGTGATATCTGTCCCCAATATGTCAAGTTCTTCCACATTCCCACCATTGGCTTTTACCTGTAGTTTCTCTGGATGCAAATATATTGCATAAAATTCCTTAAAGCCCCTTTGATCTTAGGTTTTCTTGGCATCTATACTCTAATTTTCTAATAATTAAATTTTACAAATGCATCACAATCTATAGATTTGCCAAATGTTAGAATGATTCCTTCTCATAAACCTATGCCCTGTTAATTGAAACATCTCTTGTTATAAGCTTCATTTAAATAAAGTTTTAGATATATAAACACCATTGCACCTGTTGGGAGATGCATTCTGTACAGATTAAATACAATGCAGAGATTGTTGAAAAGGAAAAGAAAAGACAGGTGCTTTCTGATTAAGAGTGCAATATATATGACAGTCTGGTGGTCCAATGAACATTTTCTCTGTCACTTAACAGCTGTTTTACATTTTTGTTTTAGATCAGTATATGTATTCTCTACAGGGCATGCCAGAGGGTCTATCTTAGCATATGAAAAGATCAATCCATACCCTAGCAAGCTTCACATCACAAATTGAAACTGATTCCTCACTCTGTTTAACCTTATATGTTTTTTCTCTTCTGCTTGAAATATTCTATTTTAAACCCAATTTACCTCTATAATAGAGCATTTAACATTTAAATTTATTATTTGTTAATAATAAATATTATTTTTATCTCATTATTTGAGATAAAAGAGTATTATAGCTTTTATACAGCAGAAGTCATGGCCAAATTGTTTCAATATCATTTAATAATCCAGCGACAGAAATTCAAGTAGCATAGGTATTTTGAAATTCTTACTAATTTTTTAAAAGCTAGATAACTTTGATACCAATTCTTAAACCAGTATACAGCAGCATGTAATTATGCCTGTGTGTGTGTGTGTGCGTGTGCGTGTGTGTGTGTGTGTGTGCGTGTGTGTGTGTGTGTGTGTAAACTTTAACACTGAGGTCATTCTATGAGATAAAGGTAATAAAAGTAGTTCATTTGTGTGAATATAATACCGATACAATTTAAGAATACATACATACACGTTTGAACAATGTAATTCATAGTTTACATGCTGATTCTTCATGTTTTATTCTAAGTAGAAGAATTTGTTACTTAAATTAGAGATCAGTCCTTCATTACATTTTCTATTTGGAACTTAGTCATGGGCAATGTGAGGTTAACAGATAAAAAATAGTTCCAAAGTCCATTAAAAGTTCTTGATTTAAGGAATCAAAATAGTTATATTTAACTATGTATAAGTGCTATTGATGTTTTGAAGTATCTGGTGAAATCTGTTTCACGTGAGTAGCTACAAAACTTATATAAAAGTCACTTAAGAATAAGATTTTACCTTTTCTACTTCGAAGTGTTGCCAACTGAAAACAAGATGAAAAGGAATTCATTGGTGTTCTCTCTAGCTCATTACCTTTCTTTGTAACTTATTTCTTTTAAAGTTCTTACAATATGCTATTTAGATAGATGCTATCATTATTTTCAAATCAAACTTGCTTCATTTAGTGCTGGCGTTCTCACACATTTTGGTCTAAAAATCCATTTACCCTCAAAAGTAGCAAAGATTCCTCAAAACAGAGTTTTGCGTATGTTGTAATATCGACAAAGGAAAAACTAAAAGTCAGAAAAATATGTAATATTTATTTTAAAATTATTTCATAATATCAATAACTAAATTAGTATTACATTATTTTAATTATCAATATAAATCTAATACAGACTAATGAAAATAGCTTATTTTATTAAAAAGTATTAATGAAGTTAAAAATATAAATGAAAAGAGTGATGTTATTTTACAGTTTCAAAAAATCTTTAAAAATGACTGAATAGAAGACAATTGTATTTTCTTACCTGTTTCTGCATTATCTTTTGTCTTATGTTGTTTTAGTGGAAAAGTATGAAGAAAAATCTCATCCAATATTTTATTCATATAATGACAAGTATTTTTCTCGGGAGCTTCACTGAAACTTAAGGAATGTTAGTTTCTTAAAAGTTAATATCAATGTAGAATCTGAATCCATCTTAAGGAATTTTTTTGCAATCCACACACTTGTGAATGTAGAGTGAAAATGAGAGTGGAAAAGGCATATAATGTTACTAGCATTGTGAAAATAGTTTTGATCTCCTGATTCTTGAAGTTCTCTCTGGCCCATACTTAGAGGAATGCTTATTTGAGGAAATGTACTTGGTTAGACCAGTTTGCTTTATTTTTAGTAACATCTTATTCTAAGATTTGAACTGTGATTCCGTATAACACTGTGTCTTTTCTGGGCATCTTTGAGTATTTCTATCCCATTCACCTGATAAACAGGACGAAATAGAGAATAAAACACTCTCATAAACTGTGGCTCTACAAAGAATTTTGCTTCTTTGAGGCATTTCTTTAGAAGAGAAGGTTAAACCCCAATCAACAAATCAACAATTGTAGAGCGGACTTGAAAACCTTGATTGTACAGTATATGAAATGCCTGTCACCAAGGAAGTGCTGCTAAAGTTACTGTATTCTCCCAAGAGCCTGAGGAATAAACATGAGAAGTTGAAATATGAGACAAATACTAAAAAGCAAAGAATGGAGATATACTTAAAACTCAACTGAATGGAGATATACTTAAAACTCAAATGGATAATTTAAAATCTCATACTTCAAATTGCCTGATATTTTGAAATGACTGCAAAGAGAACAGATTTCCCTTAGCAGTTATGCTTGCTTAGAATTCTCAGTAAGAATATTTATTCTAAATGACTGTCATCTTTTGATCAAAATATATAGCATATACACTATATTTTAATTCTAATGCTGTTTTCAGTGATTATCTTGTGATCATCCTCGTTATGATGGAGCTATTTTTCTAATAAAGATTTTTTAAAAATAATTTCAATAATAGTACTTGGAGAGTGGGTTAAGTCAAGCTGAGACTATAGGGCAACTTGAACATGCTTTATTAACTGTTAACAGATATTTGTTATTTAGCCAGCAGTTATTAAGCACTTGCTGCGATTCAGGCACTGTGTTAGAAATACAAAGATAAATAAAACACGCCCCTCTTTCCCTAAAAGTGGTCACAGACTAGATTCAAACTCAGACATATAAACAATTAAATAAAGTAAGTACAATAGATGTTCTCATTATTGACTTCCATTTAACCAACATGCAGAACTAATTGACGATTTCCACTTTCTTTTTAAGCATAAACCTTTTCTCAAGTTTTACACACTTGTGTTCTCTCAGGTTCAGTGATATGCTGGCCTGGAGTCAACTATATTCTCCAATCTATACAGATGCCACTCCGCTTACAATGGGGTTACGGCCCAATAAGCCCATCAAATGTTGACAATTTCATGTCTAAATGCATTTAATACACCTAATCTACCAAATATGTTACCTTGGTCTAGCCTATACTCAGAACGCTTTTGGTACAGTAGCCAATACATCACATGATATACTGCAGTTTATTATAAAACACCCTTTGTGATACATTATTGCGCCCAGCATCAAGAGAGTGTCGTGCTGCATATCACTAGTCCATAAAAAAGATCAAAACTCTATGGTTCCTACTGAATGTTTATCACTTTCACATCATCATAAAGTGGAAAAATTGTTAAGTCAAACCATCATAAGTTGGAGACTATCTGTATACACCCTCCACAAATGCACTGGTTCCTCATGATTAGGCAATTTAATCGTTACATAAGCTTGTGAATCATGAGTATGAACAGCAAAACTTCTATGATACCTATATTTATGACAGTCTGAAAGAATGGGCTGCAAATAAAAATTCTGATGTGTGAGGAACCAGGCAAAAATCAAAGACTGGAGGAAATTGATAGTAATATGGATGCATTCTGAAATCAGTTTACTTCACGAGTATTTTTAAAGGTTTTATTTTAAACAAAATACAGTAATGCAGATAATGTACAGGACAAGAAAGACATAATAGGATTTTATTTAACAAGCCAATGCTCAGAGAAAAGGCCTTGGCTTTACTTGAAAATATTGGTCGATAGATATGCATTCACATGTTTTTAATTAAAAGACAAGATTTTACTTAATTTGGTTTCTTATTTATTTATTTATTTATTTAGAGACAGAGTTTCACTCTTGTTGCCCAGGCTGGAGTGCAATGGTGCAATATGGGCTCACCACAACCTCCGCCTCCCAGATTTCAGTGATTCTCCTGCCTCAGCCTCCCGAGTAGCTCGGATAATAGGCATGCACCACCATGCCTGGCTAATATTTGTATTTTCAGTAGAGACAGGGTTTCTCCATGTTGGTCAGGCTGATCCCGAACTCCCGACCTCAGGTGATCCACCTGCCTCGGTCTCCCAAAGTGCTGGGATTACAGGCATGAGCCGCCATGCCCGGCCAATTTGGTTTCTTTTAAAAAATCTGATTATTTATGTGAACTAACTTCTAATTAATTAACCTGTCAACCAGTGGAACAAAGCCTGTTGGCCAAGCAGACTTCCAATATACAGTGAAATGATAAAGGGAAGAAACATTATATTTAACAAACAGTCATATAATGTTTGCGCCAGGCATTGTTCTATTCTACGTCTTTCATACATGTTAACTCTCTTAATTATTGTAGTTATAAAGTTATAACTAGCACCTATGTGGAAGGTACTATTGTTATTACTTTTTAAATTTTTAGCCATGGAGTTTTGCTCTGTCACCCAAGCTGGAGTCCATTGGTGCGATCTCGGCTCATTGCAGCTTCCACCTCCCAGGTTCAAGTGATTTTCCTGCCTCAGTCTCCTGAGTAGCTGGGATTACAGGCATGCACCATCATGCTTAGTTAATTTTTGTATTCTTAGTAAAGCCAGGGTTTCACCATGTTGCCCAAGCTGGTCTTGAACTCCTGACTTCAGATAATCCACCCTCCTCAGCCTCCCAAAGTGCCGGGATTACAGTGGTGAGCCACTGCACCCAACCTACTGTTACTGCTATTATTAAAGATGAGGAAACTGAGCACAAAGCAGTCAAGAAAACTGGCCAAGATCACTCATCTATTACACAATAGATAGAATCAAGATTGCAGCTCAACATTCTATTGCAAGATTTCTGGACTCTTTTCTCTATATTTATGCTGTTTCTCAAGGTTTTCTAGGTAAAATGATGTGCAGTCATGTGTCTCTAATGATGGAAATATGTTTTGAGGAATGTCATTAGGTGATTTTGTTGTGTAAACATCATGGAGTGTACTTACACAAAACCAGATGGTCTAGCTTCCTGCGTACCTAGGCTGCGTGGCATAGCCTATTAACCCTAGGCCACAAGCCTGCACAGCATGACACTGTATTGCATACTATAGACAATTATCATACAATGGTATTTGTGCATCAAAACTTATAAAAAGTATAGTAAAGTTCAATATAAAAGATAAAACGTGGTACACATGTATAGGGCATTTATTGTGAATAGAGCTTTCAAGAGGGGAAGCTTCTCTGGGTGGGTGAGTGAGTGGTGAGTGAATGGGAAGGCCTAGGACATTTCTGCACAGTATTAAAGACTTAATAAACACTATGCATATAGGCTACACTAAGTTTATTTTTTAAATTTTTCTTCAGCAATAGATAACGTTAGCTTACTCTAACTTTTTTACTTTGTAAACTTTTTTCACTTTTTGACCCTTTTGTAATAACGTTTAGCTTAAAACACAACCTATTGTACAGCTGTACAAAAATACTTTCTTTCTTGATATTCTATAAGCTTTTTTCTTATTTTACAAACTTTTTATTTATTTATTTATTTGCTTTTAAAAGTTCTTTTTGTTAAAAGCTAAGACACGAGCACACACTAGCCTAGGCCTCCACAGCGTCAGGATCTTCAAAACCTCACTAGGTGACAGGAACTTCTCAGTCCCATTGTACCCTTCTGAGGTTACTGTAACGCATGCCACCCATCATTGACCAAAATGTCATGTAGCACATGACTGGATTTCTACAACGCTGTTTATCTTCCGTAGATTCATGGTGCAATATAAAGCAACCACGCTGAATTCTTATTTTTCTAGTTTTCTGTACAAAGGTCCTAACTGTTTTAGCTTTGGCCATTTTCGAAGTTAAGCAACAGCTATAAATGGGTAATACTTCTTAGCTGAGTTGAAAATAAATCCATGATTTATAAATTATGACAAGAACTAATGTTAATGTTTCCTTATAGTAGTTTTATTATTTTACAAAACACAGTCTATAGTTAGATTCTACGCATTCCAATGTTTACATTTGCAAAAAATATAAGTGGAATGAATTTAAAGCATTATAGGAAAAATATGATCGAATCAACCTACTCTAAACATGCGTATTCAGTTTCCTAAATTAAAAGAAAAAGATATGATGATGATTTTTCTTATCTCTTCATTCCTTGGTAATTGTTCATGTAATATGAAGGCTAGTTGCTTTTGTGCTGTATTTTTTCTATCCCTTGTTTCCTAATTTTATTTCCAAGCTAATTTTGGAATATGAGGAGGTGAACAAGTTCATCTCTTCTAATTTCAATGACAATGACACATTTCTTTGAGTAGAATATTTTTAGATTTAAAAATATTTTGGAAACTAATTTAGGCGATTTTTTAAAATTTAGGATTAAAATGTTAAGAGCAGTTTTGATACCCATATGCTTTAACAATAAACTTCACTAGGAATTGGATTATCTGGAGCTCAGATAGCTGTGGATGATGACTATGGCCACGAATGAACTTCCTTGCCCTATTATTGAACCTCCACAACTTCAGCTTATTTTATTTCCATCTGGAATGGCACATTTCTATGCCTATTTCACAGTTTACATACACAGAAACTTACCTTGTTTTTATTTTTTAAATAAGCAAATGTTTCTGTACAGACTACAAAGAAAGACACAGTAGCCTTGAAGTCTCATAAATGTTAAAAAATTTTAAAAAATAGATTGAGGCCAAGGCTACGTGGCTTATAAAGATCACTATTGCCTCTTCATAAAAGTTTTGGTGTTTACATTAGTCTCAAGAGGGCTACAGTTGTCTTCAGTATCCTTTCATGGTGCTTCTGTTCCTGTGACTTTAAATGAATGGAAATAATGCTGAAGAGAGCAAAGTGTTTACCAGTATTTTGATTTCTACAGTCTGTTGTCAATAGCTATAGCCTTGAAATGACTCTTGTCTAATATTCTGTTATCACTGAAGAACATTTTAATTCTAAATAGTGCAATGTTTATGTGGTACTGAGAGGTGAACAGAAGTAGGAAAAAATAAACTGTATCTTTATGTACAAGGCCATTTTCCATTCCTAAATCAGAACTTGGTTGCTTAGTATTTATTCATGATGATTCTTACTAAAGCATTAGAAATTTTACATATGTTGCATGCTTACAAATAATTTCTAATTTGACTCAGGTATATGTAATTAATTCAACCATAATTCATGCAAGAAATTTTGGGTATATGCTGCTAGGGCCTATGTTTAGAAATAATGAAATTGGATTAGGACATTTCCCATGGCAAAATTTAGGGTGCTTTGTCTCCCAGCACTTGCCAAACTCCCCAGGTTAGGAGCACAAACCCCATTGACTATCATTGGTTTGAAGACTTCCACCAGTTCAGGGACGATTTTGGACAACCCAGGTAATTAAATTAAGACCAGAGGCATCTTTGGTGAGAGTATGGTCCCAAGAGTAGTGGGTCCAGAGATGTGAATGGTCCTGACTCCTTTTGATGAAGTGATTAACACCAACGATACTCATTGATTCATTGATTTTTAGAGTGGCATTGATCATGGATCCCAAATATTTTCATTCATTACTCTACAGTAAAAGGAAATAAAAGCTTAGAGAGATTTTTTCAATTGACTGAAAGTGTTTAAAAGTGTTAACTGCAGACTCAGCGCTCGCTACTCCCAGTGCTTCTGTCTGTAGCTGCTCTCTTCTAAACTCCTATATATTTTATACTTTCTCCTGTTGCTTTTTTCACCCATGCAGTTCAAACTCATATTGTTAAAGGGTCAACTGTATTTTCAATTTTTCGGTTGACTCTGAAATGTAGTCTATTTCAGCCAATTAAACTTGATGTTTCATATTTGCTCAGAAGTGAAGCCATAGCCTGGGCTTCTCCTAAATTTTCAGGTGAACATGAGGCAATGGTAGCAATGAAAGCATATGTACCATATGGCAAAATACTAAATATTTAAATGTTACCAATCAAACTAAAAAACTGTTAAATGAAATTTTGTCTTCCTTCCTAATTTGATAAAAACCGATTTAACATGATTGGAAAGGATGGGTTTAAATTGAATGTTCTTAGACTCCTGAGAATCCCATGCCCAAATGTGGTAAAAGAGGAAGTTCTAGTCCCCAAGTCTCTGATTAGTGATTCTTGACCTATTCTTCCTTTGCTGTCTACCTTGACTCTGTCTCTTACCATGAGAGACCTTGCATATATGTATATGGACACCCCAGTCTACACTTTTAAGCACGACTTATAATTCACACAAATAGTTGCTCCTCATCCACTTTCTTGGCTTTGTGTTACACTGTAGAGAGACAGACCTACATGTGATAGACCTAAAGATGATAGCCCTGGAGAAGAGGGCTACCCAATCCCTGGAAGCAGAGAGAGGGCCATCTGGGCAGGGAATTCTGAGATTCTAGAACTCAGAGTAACTAGAGCTTCATCTAAAATGGGACTCGTGGACTCTGTACACATCTATGTTGATTTAAGTTTGAAAAACTTTGGAGTAAAAAAAAAATGCCTAGACTGTACAACTCAAACTTTGAGTGTGCCAAAGGACAGTAAGTCCTGGTGTAAGTAAAGTATGTGTATGTTTGAATAAACCTGACCCAATGTGTTAAGCTTGTTACCTAAGATTTGTCCCTCAGAAATCTGGTCACCTGAAACAACTATGATAGAGTCATTGTCAATCTCAATTAGGTTTTGTTCTAAACTGGGTTTTAAAAGGTATAGCTATTGAGTGGTTGTGACCTGACCCTTTGAGGTACTCAAGACAGCAAATAATTTCCAGGATATGTTTGAAAATAGGCATCAAAATACAATATCATAGGGGCACAAAAAGAAGTAAGAAGTTGTCTCAAAATGTAGAATCTTCAGTTAAGGAAACACAGTACAGGTATTGATCGACTTACCACCCATGCAACTTACGACCATTCGACTCTACGACCACAATCGCTAGCCACGACTGCTCCACGTCTGGCAGCGCAAACGTTGCCCAGCTGGGCGTATGACAGTGCGGACCAGCTTCTGGCACCACTACCATCTCCGCGTGCACCATTTCAACTGTACATATAGCCTACTCAACTTACGACCAAATCGTGTTACGACCGGTCCGCGGTCCCGACCGGGGTCTTAAGTCGAGCACTAGCTCGACTAGTGTCTGGGAGATGTGCTTTTAAGCAAGAGTTCATTTTAGGAGAGTTTCTAAGTGAAGAAATGCGTAATCAAACTTGATCAAAGTATAGGCAAGCTCCAAATGCTAACTAACTGTCGTCAACTCCAGTTCAAAGATTATGGCCATACACTACTGTGAAAAGATGATAGAATGGTGTGTGTATGCGTATCAAAATATTTTAAGCAAAGAAACATCTTTGGATATTTTTTGGCAGAGGATCATTAGAATTGATGTGTTTGAATCTTAATGAGAAAAATGTGAATTCTAAATTAAAACAGTAGAAAGAAAGAAGGGAGTGTTGGTTAAGAATTTAATCTGAATTTATTCAAGTTTCTGTTGTTCCGCTGGTAGCCACAGTACTTTAGTTTATATCTTGCAGACAGAACACTGCTATGTAGCATAATATAAATAAAATATTATGCCAGAAAGCTAATTATCCCACTATTTGCTTGAAACATTGTTACTGGTAATTTTACATTTGTTAAATAAATGGATGAATCAATGCATAGATATAATTTTTATTATCATTTTGATCATAGCTACTATGTGCTCACAAAGGTTAATTCCCTCCTTTCTATCCTTATTTTCTTCAGTCTTCCCTTCTTTCCTTTCTTCCTTTATTTCTTCTTTCTAAAATTTCAATCTTTAATTAAAATTTTATCATTGTATGTATGTATATAATTCCTATTTATCTATCTAAAATTATATTAATATAGCTTTTCATGTTATTTAAAACATGTAAACAGACCATTACATAGTTATATCATAATTGATATAACTATTAAATGCTGTTGGATATTAAGTTTGCCTGCATTTTTTTGTTATTATAAGACGTTTTGTTGAGTATTTTTAGCATTGACATTTGTTTCTCTCTCAAGTTCTTCTAGGATAAATTTCTAAGCATAAAGTTTGGACCAAAGTTTAAAAATTTAAGCCCCTTGAAGAAATTGAAAAAAAAAAAAATCTGATGGCGGTACATTTAAAAACCTTTATGGGAGATCATTAGAGTGCCATTTAAAGTCACCTTGCCGAAAATGTGCATTAAAAACATATATTTACCAATTCTTTGTTTCAATTGATTTTTTCATATGTTAACATAATCGATATTAATTGATTGACCTGTTGAATTGTTTTTGGAAAGAATAGTCGATATGGTGTCTGTATCTGGAAGTAAGTTTAGTGACATATCAAGATATTTGAATCTTTTCCAGATGTAAGAACAGAAATAATATGGTATAGAGGTTAATTTGAGGGCTTATCACAGACATTATAAATTTGTAATTAACTTAATAATCAGTACCAGGACGACATTTATAAAGGAATCTATGTTCAAAGTTAGCAAGGTATGAATCTATCTGCAGATGAACATACTCAGATTTTGAGGGCTGAACTTCAAGAATCTTAAAAGCATTTGAAGTGTTGAAGCTAGGAAGTAGAAAACGCCTGATGACCAGGTTGACAGGTGTCAGGGATTGGCTTATGAAAGTCCCACTATATTGTTTCATGCTACTACAAGGACATAGTATATAGAACTCCTTCAACAAGGTTATAGCAGTTTCTAAAAGGGTGGGAGAGAGGGTACAATGAAAACAATTGGAGTTAAAAGTGTGCATAAATCAGGGTTTAATGATTTCAAGGACAAAATTTTAAAATTATAGGTATTTGCTTTCAGTGCTGAACAAAGGTATATGTGTATGCTTAGGGATGAAGGGGGGTGAGAATTATTAAGAGGCCCAGGGCATGATTAATGTTCCTGTCTAGTGGGCATGCCACCCCTTCAAAATAGCTTGTGCTGTTACTACGCTATGATTAACCTGTAAGGCAACAGAAAAATAGACTCATACCGCATTGCACTCTATCATTCCCTGACATTTTTTAGGAGGTGTCATAGGAAAAAATGACACTTCAACTTGTGTAAGTGGGTGGATGGGGTTAGTGTGAAATTGGAAGGTATAGAGTCCTGAATATAAATGCTATTTATGATATCTCTATTTTGTCTGTTTTGTTATTGATTTTTTTCTGTGTTTCATACATAAAGCATTTTTCGCAATACGAAGAATGAAATTTAAACAGAAAATTTAATTCTGATGCTAAAAGAGATATCAGACACATAGGCTTAAATGTTTCTTAAAATCATTTGTTAAATTTGTTTATATTTCTGAAAAATATCCCAAAGAGGGGAAAAATGGAAAGGAACAAATATGGTTTGGTAACAGAAAATAATTTAGTTTTTTTTTTTATTTCTTAGAAATGTTAATCATCACCCCAATTAGGTTTAATTGAGCACAAACTCTGTGCAGAACACTATGCTATGCATTAAGAATAATAAAGCTAAGATATCATCCATGTTGCTCAAGGGATTTATAATCTCTAGAGCATCTAGGCATGAGTATAAACAAATGAATGACAATAAAATAGGATGAAGTTCAGTGCCAAGTGATTTCTGTAGATACGAAGGGTAACTGAGCCGTATCAAACACAGTGACCGATCTAAAATTTTAATTATTTTTATTTTCCTAGAAATACCTATATGTATATATGCATGTGTGTTGGGGGGGTACATGTGTGTATAAATTTATGTATGAAAATGTTATTTTATATATATATATATATATATATATATATATACACACATACATACATATATACATATAATATTGTCATAGATTCTTGGACAACTTTTTGCAATACAGACACACCCACCACAGATGAAGTAAACCTCAAGGGGAATATAGTGGAACAATAAAATCTGAGTCTGTAGCTATCAAATGATAAATCAGAGAGATAGTAATTTCAGCAGAGAGCAGGTCTTGCAAGTCTGCAAACCATTGTACTTCTCTGTAGCTTGAAGTGACAGCACTGTTAAATGCTATTCTTTCATAATAATGTTCAGGGTCAGTTTCTAAAATCACCCATCGATTGGCCACCCATAGTATTCATTTATAAAAATGTCTGGGTATAATAATATCTTCTTAAATCCAGAATCTAGACTTCTGGAAATACTGCCTATGCGGGATATAGCTATAATTCCATTCATCCAAGTACTAAGCCCTACTTTTGAAATCATCATTGACTGTTCTGTTCCTCACAACCTAGTCAATTTTTTTCTTCCTTTTTGTCAATCACTCTATTGCCGACTTCAATTATTTTTTCTTATAGTTTACCTTATAGCTATCATTTAATCTCTAGTAATTGTTACCTAATTCAGGCAATGCATTATTTCCTCACGTCTAGATTTTTGGTTTCCCTGCATGTGGACTTTTGTCACCATTTCATGACCACATCATCCTATAAACTGCTTGGAGACTAACTTAAAAAGCTGTTTTGATTATGTCCTGTCTCCTCTTAATTTCCTTAGTTTCACACCTTTCCATGCTTTCATTTAACCATTCTTTTTTAAAAAAATTAATTATAAGTTCCAGGTACAGTGCAGAATGTGCAGGTCTGTTAACACGGGTAAACATGTGCCATGGTGGTTTGCTGCACCCATCAACCCATCACGTAGCTGTTATGCTCGATCTGCATCAGCTCTTTGTCCTGATGCTCTCCCTCCCCCTGCCCCACAACAGCCCCCAGTGTGTGTTGCTCCCCTCCCTGTGTCCATGTGTTCTCATTGAACAATTCTTAATGATACCACAAATAACAATATTTTCTTTTAACACAACTATTTTCTTTATCATTCTCATAACATCTAAGAGGGTAATGCCTTGAAGTTGATTTTTTATCTTAATATTGAATACTCAAATTAAGCTAGAGATTTTGTAAGCATATTTCCATGATTCATTTTTGCCTATAGTGTAGAACCGTAAAACAAGACATTGAAGCAGATTAATCCCTGATTAAACAGTGTGTCAGTTTCTTGGTGTTTCCAAAGCACCATAAACTGAGTGACTTAACAGAAATATATCGCCTCATCATTCTGGAGACTAAAATTCCAAGATCAAGATGTCAGTAGATAGGATTGGTTCCTTCTGAGGGTGGCAAGCAGAAACAGTTCTGTGCTTCTCTTTTAGCTTTTGGTCGTTTCCTGGTAATGTTTAGCATTTCTTGGCTTGTGGAGCATAATTCTAGTCTTCACACAACAGTTTCCCTTGTCTCTGCTTTTGTGTCTAAATTTCCCCTGTTTATAAGGATGCAGTCATATTAGGGCCCATTCTCAAAAACCTCCTGTTACTTAATTCTCTGCAAAGACCCTCTTTCCCAATAAGGTCACATTCACATATATTGAGAATTAGGGCTTCAACCTCTTTTGAGGGGACACAATTCAACCTATAACAAAGAGTAAGATATCATTTTATGTGGACTGCAGATAATTTTTTTTTGAATAGATTTCTTACTTGATCATGTTGCTATTCTTTTTTTTTTTAATTCCAACTTTTCTTTTATATACAGGGAGTATACATGTAAGATTGTTACATGGGCATATTGCACTACACTGAGATTTAGGGTACAGATCCTGTCATCCAGGTAGTGAATATAGAACCCAATAGGTAAGTTTTCAACCTACACAGCCCTCCTTGGTCTCTCCCCCATAAATAGTCCACACTATCTATTGTTCCCATGTTTATGTTCATGTTTTTATGAACAGTGTTTAGCTCTCACTTATAAATGAGAACATGCAGTCTTTGGTTTTTTTGTTCCTACATTAATTCACTTCAGATTATGGTCTCCAATTCTATCCATGTTCTTTCAAAGAACATGATTCAATCTTTTCTATGGCTTCACAGTATTCATGGTATATATAGATAGATAGATAGATAGATAGATAGACCATATATATATAGAAAATGTGATATATATATATATATCACATTTTCTATTCAGTCCAGTATTGAAAGATACCTAGGTTAATTCCATGCCTTTGATTTACATCTCTTTGCTATCATGAATACCATAGTGATGAACATATAAATACACCTGTCTTTTTGGTAGAATAATATATTTTCCGTTGAGTATAGATACCCAGTAATGAGATTTCTGGGTCAAATGATAGCTCTGTTTCTTTAAGAAATTGCCAAACTGCTTTCCACAGTGGCTGAACTAATTTACATTTCCATCAACAGTATATAAGCATTCCCTTTTGTCTGCATTTTTGACAATATCTGTTGTTTTTTGCCTTTTTAGTAATAGCCATACTTACTGGTATGAAATGGCATCTCGTTGTGGATTTCATTTGCATTTCTTTGATAAGTGATGCTGAGCATTTTTTCATGTTCTTTCACCACTTATACGTAGTCTTTTGAGAAGTGTCTGTTCATGTCCTTTGTCCATTTTTTAATGGGGTTATTTGTTTTTTGCCTGCTGATTTATTTAAATTTCTTATAGATTCTAGATATTAGACCTTTGTTGAATGTATAATATGAGAGTATTTTCCCTTATTCTGTAGGTTGTCTGTTTACTCTATTAGAAGTTACTTTTCCTGTGCAGAAGCTTGTTAGTGTAATTAGGTCCCACATGTCAATTTTTGTTTTGTTGTAATTACTTTGGGGACATTGCCAAAAATTCTTTGCCATGGCCGTTGTTGGGAAGGATATTTCCTATGTTATTGCTTGAGATTTTTACAGCTTGAGGTCTGACATTGACACCATGAATCCATCTTCAGTAAACTTTTGTATATGGTGAAAAGTAGGAGTCCAGTTTCATTTTTCTGCATATGACTAGCCAGTTATTCCAGCATCATTTATTGAATAAGAAGTTCTTTCTCCATTGCTTGTTTTTGTTGGTGTTGTCAAAGATTAGATGGTTGTAGGTGTGTGGCTGTATTTCTGAGTTTTTCTGAGTTTTCTCTTCTGTTCCATTGGTATATATGTCTGTTTTTGTACTAGTATTGTGCTTTTTTGATTACTGTAGCCTTGTAGTGTAGTTTGAAGTTGGATAGGAAAATAAGTCAGAATATCTTTCTTTACATGCTCTCACTCATGAGTAGGTGTTGAACAATGAGAACACATGGACACAGGGAGGGGACTATCACACACCAAGCCTGTCAGAGGGTGGGGGCCTAGGGGAAGGATAGCAGGGGGTAGGGGCATAGGGGAGGGATAGCATTAGGATAAATACCTAATATAGATGATGGGGTGATGGATGCAGCAAACCACCATGGCACGTATGTAACAAACCTGCATGTTCTGCACATGTACCCCAGAACTTAAAATATAATAATGATAATAAAGAAAAACCCTAAATACTCCAGCAAAGGGCTGGTAGAACTGATGAACAAGGTTATTGGTTTAACAAGATTTCAAGATACAAAATTGGTGTACCAAAATCAGCAGCATTTCTAAACACTAATAATGCCCAGGCTGGGAGTCAAATCAAGAAAATAATCCCATTTACAATAGCCGCAAAGAAAATGAAAACCTAGGACTACAGCTGCCCAAGGAGGTAAAAGATCTTCAGAAGGAGAACTACAAAACACTGTTGGAACAAATCAGAGCTTACAGGCATGAATGAAAAACATTTCATGCTCATGAATTGAGCATGAAAAACATTTCATGCTCAAGAATCCATATGGTTAAAATGGCCACACTGCCACAAACAATTTATAGATTCAACACTATGCCTATGAAACTACCAATGTCATTTGTCAGAAAATTAGAAAAAACTATGCCAAAATTCATATGGAACCAAAGGAGAGCCTGAATGACCTGAAAAATCTTAAGTTATCCTTCTATTCATGAAAGTTTTCATTAGAGACTGTAAATTACATATAAAATATCTAAATTTTCCATTTTTAAGTTCCTTTTAACATTTTAAAATATAGATTCAGAATACTTGATATTTCTCGTTTTTTTTTGTTTTGTTTTTTTTTTTGTTTTTTTTTTTTTGTTTTTTTTTAATAACGTCAGCAGTTTGGGTTAGGAGGCCCTGATAAAATACTGAAGTATTTCCAAGTGACATGCTGTACATTTGTTTATGTTCCAGTTAGCTGAGTTCATTGGTCTGCGTGATTATCTAATCACATTACTATACAATATTGCAAAGTAGAAGTCTGCATAAGCTTTCCGTGACTGGTCATCATAGAAAATAGAATCTTGATTTGCTATGGTTCCAGATGGTGGTTTGCTTATAATAGTTTAGATTTAATCATGATCATTATAAACTAAACAAAGCTAAATTATACTATTTTAGAGAGAATTTTTATGTTATTTGCAACCATGGACTCTCATGAAGGCATGTCCTTATCCTTTGTAGAGATAGGAATAGACTATTATCGCTATGACATTCTTTGAAGTTGACATTCTCTTTACCATGTGAAGCATTTAATCTTTAAAATTAGTGTTTCCTAACTTTGAATGATATTTATTTGCTATTCATTTTTTGAGCAAATCCAGATAGAGTTTTTTTCACTTGTTGAGAAGTCTGCTCTCCAGTAACATGGCAGATATGTTGAGATTATTACTAATATTACCAATTTGTTTTGAGAAAATATTTTGTGTACATTACCATAAAATATCCCTAGTTTTTAAATTATTTATTGGCAGATATAAATTCAGTATGCAATATTTTATGCTAGCTGTCCAGAACCTAGCTCTATATGGCTTACAGAACATTTATTTTTACCACCTAAGTCATAAAATTTGTTTTCCATATCTTCAGTCAAACTTAACTACAGGCAAAAAGAAGTAGAAAAATTACCTGTCACATTATTCACAGGCCAGACCAAGATACTGTAATACCATGGCCCACTAAGCTAATTTAGAAGAAAAAATGGAAAGAGGTTTTTAAAAGATGACATTTATATGTAATATATGTAGAAGGGTTTAGGGTTTTGACAGTTTGAGATTGTATCCTCTTTAGAGAGAATGCATAATGACTTTTATTTCTTCTGAAATATGCATAACTTCTTGAAGGTAACTTTCAACTCTCATTAGCACTTTTCAAAGCAAGTTTTCCATCTCTATGAAAGCGGAGGGTACAATGTATCTGAAATTTGGATACAGTGAATGTTTACTTAATAACAATTCAGTCATCTTTCCTCTTGGTTTTTTAAAAATATTTTGTTGCATTTTAGATTTGGGGGTACATGTGAAGAACATGCAGGATTGTTGCATATGTACACACACGGCAATGTGGTTTGCTGCCTTCCTCCCCATCACCTATATCTGGCATTTCTCCCCATGCTATCCCTTCCCAACTCCCCACCCCCCGTGTCCCTCCCCTGCTTCCATTCCTTTAATTTGTGAAGGGGAAACCTGAATATAATATAAAAGTTGAGGTTTATAGTTTTGTTGTTATATCTATGAAGTCTCAATAATCAATACCAAAAGACTACATCTAATTCTACCTAGAATGAGAGATGTGTTAAGATCTTCTAGTGGGAATGAATTTGTAAGAGTGTAGTTGTAGGAATCAAACTTCCTGGATTTAAATTCTAGCCTTGTTTCTTACTGGATTGTAACCTTTTGTAAATAATTTAATGTCTTTAATCTTTAATCTCCTCATCTACAGAGTGAGAGTCATGATACCTGCCTCATGATTATGTTAAGAATTACATCAGGGTTTCTCAAATCGCAGGACTATTTGCATTTTCTGCCCAGTAATTCTTTGTTGTACAGGGCTGCTCTGTGCTTTGAAGGAGGTTTAGTAACGTCACTTGTCCCGGCCCACTAAATGCCGCTGTAGTGACCGTTCTCCCCAAGTCGTAAAAACCAAAATTGTCTCCAGATACTGCTAAATCCCTCTCCCCTCAAAGGAAATTGGCCCCAGATGAGAATTCTGAACTGCATGAATATCTACATCTATGTTTATCTAGAATCAGAGTTTATACCGTTCCTGGCATAATGCTCCATAAACTTTAGCTATGATTATCTCATATAAAAATTAAGTTTTCTCTGAAGAGCTGTACTCTTAAAGAACATGAACATTATTTTCTCCCTACATTTGTGCATGTGTATAGACATATTTGAGCATATATATATATATATATATGTATACATAGAGAGAAAGAGAGAGATTTATACATTATATTATTTATCTTCCAATTATTTTCTATGTAATGAGGGGCAGAGCAAAACAGATAAAACCATCAAAACTTGTTAGTTTCATGCGCTTTGCCACTAAATATTGTATAAATCACCCAGACATTGTAAAACAGTCTTGTCTTGCACGACTTTGGAGTTCAGTTTATCTAATTCTTCTATGTAACCCCATAGGTAGAACACCCAGATAGGAAATTACATACAGTAGACTGAATAGATTGTTATCTTTTATACAAAATCTTCCAGACTGTAACTAGTAACGATTTTTCCTCTAACATCACAGTTGGGTCCAAAAAAATAGTCCTACGATTTTTTTTTTTTGTAATGTGCTATTGATTCTTAAAATGGGAAGGAGCATATGAAAATATAAAAGCTCTTTCAGGAAATTCCATTTTATTAATGTTAATAATAACAACATCTTGATTTGTTTAGTTTTCCGCATATTTCAAGGCCTTTTTCCCTTGTCTTGTATAATCGCCAGACCTCTGCTATTTAGGTAGGGATTATTATCACTGTTTTATGGATGATAAGTCTAAGACAGTCATATTAAGTGACAGATCTGGGATAAATATTGTGACTGATATTGAAGTTTCCCCATTCTCATAAGTCTTCAAATGTTAAAGCAGAACTCTGATGCAATAGCTAATTGCTGTTTTGAGAAATGGAGACGATGTTCTCATACTTGGAGCATTTTCCACGTATTTACCTTCCTTTCCCAACGTTTCAGGTTACTTCATCCTTCACGGTGCACCCAGGTGCATTCCATCTAATAGGCTTTGGTAATGCTTCCAGTACATTACTCTTCATGAATTGTGCTCTTAAAAATTCTCCTGGACACTCGTTTAGTTGAGTTCTTAGTAGTAAGAGCACATGGATGTTGTTAAGGTTAATGACTCAATGTTTTACAAGTTTAAACACATTTGAAGTTAAATTGTTTGGATCCTTCTTTTATTGAACAATGTGAAGGCCTTGCCTGCAGGTGTTACTTAGTGCCTTGGAGGAACACCTGTGTTATGCTCTTACTGGTGTGGCCTCAGTGGTCATAACATATTAGCAAACCTAGCACTGCTCCAGCAATGATTCCGAAATATGAACTATAAAATTACTGCTAATGAATTTACACTGGCATGCAGGTACTATAGGATAACAATTATGAAGAATTTTATTGATCATGTGGTATATTCATTTGAAATCCTATCACATGGAAATCATTATTAATTCCATGGTCCCAATTAAATTACTGATACTCTCAGTTTCAGTCTCTTGGCCAAGGTTACTATAATTATAATGGCTAACATTTATAGAGTAATTACTATATAATGGGTATCATGTTAAACATCTTATTATATATAAATTCATTTATTTCTTTGAAAGTTTAAGTAGCCTTCATGGCCACATAAATATGAAGGATGAATCTGAATCCAGGTATCTGATTTTAGAGTGAGTTCTCAGCTTCCACCCTATGCTTTTCCTCTAGTGCATTCATAGAGATGTACCTCTAGTCAAGTCCCCCAAGTTCGTCTTTCAACTCTTAAGCTATATTCTATTTGTGTTAACATTCAGGCTTCTTCATCCTCATTGTACTTTTTTTTCCCCTTTGTTCTACTCTGCGTGTGTGTGTGAGAATATACTCCTTATACACTCCTTTTCCAGTTAATCGAGGTAGAACACATATAGCGTTACTCAGTAACAGATTTCTATAGTATCTCAGGCTTCTTTGATGAAACTGGTACTTTATTATGATAATATTACCCATTGCCAAATGCACTAAGCACCATTATTATAGAAACAGTTTAAGATAGTTGCCTTCATTTAACATCATGTGAATACTTGAAAGGGATATTTAGATTAAACATTGTTACCTAATTGTTTTATGAATTCAGATCTTAGGCCCCTGTCAGCTGTGAGAGCAGGACAGTGTTATATCCCACAGTTCCTAATATTTAAATTCAATAAAATAAATATCAGGTTTATCATATACAGTTTAAGATTTTGAAAGTGTAAATCAAACTGCACATAATTTTAAAGACATATATCATTTATACGTATGCATATATATTTTATATTAAAATAGTCAATAAATATATTTGAATTTTATATTCAAAGAAACTTGATAATCAAATCATTATATATATATCTAACATACATATGTATATATTCCTCTCTCTATAAAAATCTCTCTATATACTTTATCCCCTTAGTCTCAAGATACTCTTTTTTAAATGTATGTACATATACATAATCTCAAATTTCTTAAGTTTCTGAAGAGTCACATCTCATTGCATAGCAGATGTTTCCCCTTTTAAGGTATAAGCTATCAGTGAAAAGTATTAGATGAACTCTTGGAGAGATATGGAAAACCTACATATGTTAGCTTTTGGAAGCTTAAAATGAACTAATATTTTTCTGAGCATTTTTCCTTACTGGTATCTGTTCTTCATTTGCCTTTTGTCCCACAAATGTGTTTTAGTCTTAACCAAAGCTGAGCCAGCTAACCAGACCATGTGGCATTGAATTATATACTGTGGCAAATGGACCGTGTTTCATTTCAAAAGATTTGAACTTGAAATCACTCCCAACAATTTTAAAGCAAATGTCTTTCCTCCTGTCAACCATTGCCTAATTTAATCTTTCCATCTGCATTTCTAATTGCGATAAAGAAAAATCTGTGTTAAACAAAGAGTTTTTTTTCCTCTTAGGAAAGACAATTTTAGGCATATGGATAAATGAATGATTGCATTTTTATTTATGCCTTAAAATGACTTTTAATTATCTACATTTAATTTTTAGGTACCTGATGTTTACTTTGAAACACATTTTAATATTCTCATAAACGTTTATATACCCCTTTACTTGTAGTGTCTTAACCGAATTAAAATGGAAATAATTAGTTGCACCATGTTACTTAATATCAAAATAATATATGTGTATATTCAACATTATATTTAAATTGTTATTTCTATGGTTGACATAGTGAATGCATTTCACTAATGCTTCCTTATACCAAGTAGTAAAATGATTTTTATTATTTGTGGCTCTATGACGTTGGACACAATATGAAAAATCCCACTTTATTTTGATAAAGTCATTGAATATAATGTATGTGTCAGAAGCACAGGATATCTGGTGATTTGGGGCAAGTTACAAGTTCACAGCAATATACTGACATAAAGAGTGTCAGAAGCTGGCATTTTGGACTTTTTTTCTCTTAAAATATTTTGAGTAGATTGAAAAAACTAAATGAATCATACTGTCTCTCATAGAGGTATTTATTGTTCTAGGTAAAAATTGAAGTCAGTTGACAAAATGGCTTGACATACACCCACACAGTAGCTGACCCATGAATAAACAGAGCATTTCATTCCAAACACATAAGTTCAATATATTTCATAAATGCCAAATACCAAAACCAAAAACCAGATTGTCAACTTTAATTATGTTATTTTTATAATATCTTTAGCCATAAACCATACTTTCAGTAAAGATATATGGGCATAGTTATATTGTAAAAGTACTTACCCGAACTTATAGAATTTTTACTTTACAAAATTAAGCTGTGTGCTCCTTAGAATTTGTCAGCATTCATTTAAATTTTTATCAATTCCAAAAACACAATAAACAGTTGATATTTTTATAAACCAGGCTTTAGGTAAGATATACAATCACAAAAGTATATATGTTAATACTTATCTAAATATTTAGATTAAACATTGTTACCTAATTGTTTTATGTAATTTATGCAATCACAAAAGAATATATACTGATACCTATCTAAATACTTAGAAATTGAACTTTGTTATGTGTACAGGGATTTTTCCCAGTATTAATGACCTATATAAGCCTTTCTTCAAAAAGGATGAATTTGAAAGTCTTCTTATCTACATATTGTAACTATTGGTAGAAGAGTAGACAGGAAAATAAAAGATAAGTCTGAGAAGTATAATACAATTTAGTATATAGGTGAATATATTTTTATATCCATTTCTATATGGATTCCTTATGGAGTAATAGTCACTCAGCATTAATTAGTTAATGATTAATCATCAATTAATTTAAAACATTTGTGGAATGCATAATATAGGTATTTTGCCATTTTCTGAACTTTAATACAGTGTTAAGTACTATATATTTCTGTATATATAACATATATAAACATATATTATGTATTTGTGTGTGTGTGTGTATATATATATATATACACATAGATATATCTATAGAGAGAGAGCTAAAAATAACGTGTGTGTGTTGACATACATGCATTCATTACGATGTGTGTTGACATACACACACACTTTATTTTTAACTCTTTCTTTATATATGGCCCAATAAAGCCCAATAAGGTCAAAGAGAAGCATTTAATTCTGACTGGGAAACCTGGAAACAATAATTGAGCTAGACTTTACAGCATCAGTAGATATGTATTATGCAGAAGAAATAGCAAAGTTAAAGGGTTTGAACAAATTCCATGCTGTGATTCAGCAGTATCAGTTTCAGCACAGTGCTGTGGGAATGGGAAGGAGGCTGCAGACATAGACTAAAGCCATATTAGGTAGAGCTTGAAATTCCATGTGCAGGATTGGCAACATTTTCAAGCTTACAGAAAAGTTGCAAGACTAATAACAGAATAATACCAATAATAATCCATAGCCCTATATACCCTTTACCCGGATTCATCTATTGTTAATATCTTTCCCCATTTATCAATCATTTCTTCTCCCTTTCTCTCCTTCTCTCTATATAACCTTCTCCTTGAAATAGTCTGAGTATGTTTTATACATCATATTCTTTAACCCTAAACATGTCTTTGTATGTTACCCAGGATAAGAAAAATTATTTTAGGTACCTCAATGCAGTAGCAACTTTAGTAAATTTAAAATTAACACATTGTCTTTTATCTAATCTATTGCTTATATTCTAGTTTTTTCACTTGGCCTAATAATGTCCTTTATAGCCTTTATTTATTTGCAGTACAAGATTCAATCTAGGATCAGATATTTCGTAGAGTTATGTTTTTTAATCTCATTAATTTGGAATATTTTCATAGCCCTACTTTATATCTTTTATTTTTTAACTTTTTTTTTCAGTTTTATACTGCAGTAAAATACATATAACATAAAATTTACCATCTTAAAAAAATTTTTAGGTATACAGCTATTATGCATAGATTTATATTGTTTGGAAACCATCACCACTATCCATTTCCAGAATTCATTTCATCTTGTAAAACGGAAACTCTATACCCATTAAACAACGATTCTCCACTCCCCTCTCCCACCAGACCCTGGCAACAACCTGTTACTATCTGTCTTTATGATTTTGACTATTCTAGGTACTTCATATAAGTGGAATCATCCAGTATTTGTTTTTGTGTGAGTTTCTTATTTCACTTAGGATAATGTCCCCAGGGTTCTTTCATGTTGTAGCATATGCCAGAATCTCCTTCCTTTTTAAGGTTGAATAGTATTCCATTGTTTTTATAGGCTGCATTTTGCTTATCCAGTCATTTGTGGATGGATACTAGGTTGTTTTTATTAGCTACTGAGGATAATGCTGCTGTGAACATGGGTATAAAAATATCTTTTGGAGCCTATAGAACATGACAAGACTCCATTTCTATGAAAAATACAAAAATTAGCCAGACTTGATGACACACACTTTTGGTCCCAGTTACTCAGGAGGCTGAGGAATAAGATCACCTTAGGCCAGGAGGTCAAGGCTGCAGAGAGCTGTGATTGCACCACCGCACTCCAGCCTAGGAAGCAGAGTGAAAGAAGTACAGCAACAAATATCCCTTCAATACCCTACTTTCAATTATTTTGGGCATATATCCAGAAGTGGAATTTCTAAATCATATTGTAATTCTACTTTTGATTCTTCGAGGAAACACCATACTATTTTTAATAACAGCTGCCCCGTTTTACATTCTCACCAATAGTGCAAAGGATTCCAATTTCTTCATATCATTGCCAAAACCTGATATTTTCATCGTTTTTTTTTCATAGTAGCCATTGTAATGAGTGTGAGCTGGTGTCTTATCGTGGTTTATTTGTCGCACATGACACAGACATTTTTTAAAGTCTTCCCATTTCTTCTACTGTTTTAATAAAATGTTCCTCATTTTGGGTTTGTCTAATTTTTCCTCATCATTGGGTATAGGTTATACATTCCCGTCTGAACCACTGTCTATACAATGCTCAGGGTTTGATTCTTTATATGAGTTAGTGAAAATTAAAAGATTTTAAGCATGAAAACATCCTCCTCAAGTATGCATTTTAGAAAGGTGGCTTCAATGTTGAAACATAATATGGGTAATAATCATGAAGGCCAATTGTAGGGTTACTGCAGTAGTCTAGGCAAGAGAGATTGGTGATGAGGATATGGTGGCAGTGCGGATTAGAATGAGTCCTATAACTCTGGATAATTCCTGGCTTAGGCAACATCACAGGTTCTGCTTATACATACAGAGTTGCAGCTAAGTACATTATTCCCAGATCATAAAGATTGTTCATTCCCTATCCGCTCCTTCATGAAGAAACCCTTTTCCCTTTCATGCTCGCTAGTACCCGCACTCTTAACAGAATCAGCAGAGATCTGATGTCAGCCATCTACTCATGGCCTCAATGCCACCAGACCCTTTCAGCCCGTTTGTTCCTCCCTCAATAGGGACTCTTTAGTGTCTTTCCTTCTGAGTTCTGTACAAAAATCTGACATGAGTCATTTGTGTGCCTTGAAAGAAAATGTTTAGCAATGTTTTTCTCAAACCTATGTGTGTTTCCTAGGCCTTTATTTCTAGGTATTTATGGGAAAGATTTTATTCCCATTAAAAAAACAAATTAAATTGCAACAGCAGGAAGTAGGGAAATTTTTAAGTGGAAATAAAATTTATTTATTTATGTATAATGCAGACTGAAGACCTCATTCTGATAGCAGAAAAAAAAAAGATAAATTTGGAGGAAGGTGAAAGATAGGCTTATTTGCCTACTCTCTAATACTTTTTCCTTCCCAAACCTTCATTTATTCTTCAGATTGAGGGCACCTAGATGTATATTGCTTGTTTTTCTTTTAAATTGTATTTAGATAACATTTAATTATAATTTTACAGCATAGATTGGCTATATTTTACGAGGGGTTTTTAAAGCTGTATTTAGATAACATTTAAGTATATTTTTACAGCATAGACTCCTGGTTTTAAATTTTTGGAATAGTAAATTGTTCCCTTTATTAGCATCTGTGTTAATTCATAAATTATTGGACTACAAAGTGCATCAGGAGAACATATCCTCAGGGTGAATAAAATAACTACTTTCTTCAGAGTGTTGCCTTGTAGCTCAGTATCTTTTGGTGGGAAAAAAACCCAGAGGAAAATATTTTTCACAAGACTGGTGAAGAAGAGAACCTATGACCACATTCTTCAAGCCTGCTTAGCTACCTGGACGTCTCAGCAAGTTTTAGCAACTGTTCTTCACATCACTGTGATAGTGTGTGTCCTCAGAAGGGACAAAGGGAAAGGAGCAAAGAGTAACAGAACAGAAGAAGCCTTGCAGCTGTAAAGGTTGCTGATCTATTTCTTTTTAAAGTGTTAAAGGATTTAAGTTTGAGGAAAACCTCAATACAGATAATTTCATTCCCAGCACCTTGGTTAAAAACAGGTACTATTACTACCAGTTTGGTGGGGAATACTTGATAGAAAAGCAAATGCATTGGAAGAGCAAATCCCAACCCTGATATTTAGAGGAAAAGGGGTTATTGGTTCCCTTTTTTGCTAGTTAAAGTCAGAGGAACTGACCTTTTTTTCTTATGTGAAAACATCTTTGCTGCTGGAGATGTCAGAAAATAACTGAGGGAGAAAGGGAATAACAAAAAAATTATTTTGCCACATTAAGGACAAAAGATATCTTCTTTAAGCTTAAATTCACCTAAAATATACATAATATTTGAAGAGTAATATTGCAGAAATCCTTACGGCTGAAACCACGAGGTGTTCACTAACAGATCTTTCTGGTAGAGCAACAGATGTGGCCTCTACAATTTTTGAATCCCAGCTGCGCATTCAGAGACTTCAATGGACTGTGTTTAATCTATTCTAAATCGTTATTACAATTTGCCTCTACTTGAGGCAAACAGAAGAGTGTAAGGAAAATCTAGCATACTTCCGTTCCTTTGTCCTAGTTCTCTAACTGAAGTGTCAGAGAAGAGCAAAGCAATTTTGAGTCACCACTTGCCTTTGCTGTAGACAAGTAGGTGGACAGGAAAGCTTACATTTCAGGGACGTGTGTGGCTGTCTGTGGTAATTTTACTGAGTCAGTGCATACCTTTAACATAAAATTTAACAAGCAATTGAATTGCTTATGTTTATTTTTTTGAAATATCTTTTATACCACACCAAGTGGAGAGAAAAAGAAGACCACAAAAGCTATTGAACTGCAGTTCATTCAATGAATGTATGAAAGAAAATTACACAGAGCAGAGTAAGAAGGTGTATTATGAAGTTTGGCTTATTTTTTGAACCTGAAAAAAATCCTGGCATTAAGCCAAATGTTTTTCAGATGAGTATTCCATTGAACTTAGATTATATATTTTTAAAATTCAAGTGTTATTCATAAATATCATATGCACATAATGTTAAAGAAATGGAAAGCAAATAATAGTGTAAGGAGAAAAAGCAATTTATAATCTCATATTCATTGTTACATTTTATTATATTTTATCTCAGATGTTTTCTAAGTATTTTACATAAATGATAGTATGCATATAACTCATAAGTATGCTTTTTTCCTTCCACTCTGCTAACTTTATACGCATTTTTGTCATATCGAAAACTTTCTTCAACTCATAATTTGAGACAAAATCACATTTGTGTAATCCTTGATAGATTTACATATACACAATAAAGAACCTAATCTCTATTTTATTGGAAAAGGCAATAGAGTATGCAGAAATAAAGGTGGTATAGAGGGGTTGGTATATGATTTACTAATTTCTTTTTTTTTTCAAGGATAATAAAACATCCTTTGAAATGTTAGAAAATCAGTTAACAACTACCAGGTAGTTCAAATTGGTTATAAGTTGGCATTTATTAGAAACTTGTGATTATGCTTCTCAATCACACCTGTAAAAGAGGGCAGAAGTTGACTCCTAATAAGGATTTTGTGAAAATGTATTTTTGAAGATCAATCCTATTATTCTATTTTAATTGTTCTGGATGAAGCTCAAGCATCTGTGAGTTTTAATAGCTCTCCAAGTGATTCTAATGTGCAGCAAGAGTTGAAAAACAATGGGTTAGAGACAGAAGAGCGGGTGACATGGGAAATGATTGAATCTGAAATTTGAGAAATTTAGAATTATATTAAGTAAAAACTGAGTGTAATAATGCTAAGGACTTTTGCCTGAGGTCACTATGTCAGTGACAAAACCTAGATTAGAATCCTATCATTTGATTCCCATTGCTACCAGAATGAGTGTACACTTAAATATGATGTCCTACAGATGTTATTGTTAATTATTTATTCCTCCTGAGAAATAAATGAATACATTAATAATAACATCTATATGACATGACATTTAATTTTGAATGAATTAGCCCCCAGTCCACAATCTGAAGTTGTAGCATACTTTCCAATTTCAGATTGTGGACTATGACTAATTTATTCAAAATATCATTTGTATTAAAATATTGTTCCTCTTAATTTTTTAAGTAAGATTAGCTCCACTTTTTCCTAAACCTTCATTTTCTCTTTTAAAAAATATTCCAGAATATAAAATTTATTATAAGCAGTTTATCTGCAAAATATGTCTGCCTATGTCCAGTGCTTTATTTATTGAACAGTAAATCCATTCTCTAAAGACACAGAGAGCCTGCAGTGTAGACACAAGAGGTGCTTTTGTTCTGCTCTTTTTTTCATCTTCTCTCCCAGTGTGTCTTCCGCCTTCATGCTTCCACAGACTTTGGCATACGTCTTGAATGCAAAATGAGACAATCCTTTAAACATTGTTACAGCAATTGTGTAGGAGGTATGAAATTTGGGAAACAATGAGTCTTTTAGATAGAAGTTGATTTAATAACATTCTCAGTTTTATAATAGGTTAAATTCATAGAAACTATACTGATTTTATTTTTCTACCAGAAGCTTAGTGAATGTCTATTATATGCATAGTATAAATTGCCTCCAGAGTGGCATCATAATTGAAATTGCAAATGTTACCATTTTGCCACTATGCATAGCTTAGATTTTATTTATATCCTTGACTTTAATTATTTCTAAAATATTTGCCAAACAAAATAAATGCTGATGTGTACCCCTATTCTGAGCCATCTCTGTAAAACATATACCAGAAAGATAATCCTCTTGATCCCAGGCCCTGTGTGATTGTTTTTTTTTTTTAGTGGTCATAATCGTTTGAACTAAGCCCTCTGTCAGTGTTGAGTCAGTTTCACTTTGGAGCAGCAGTGTATAATTGCAGGATGACATACTAGAAGTTTTCAAGGACAGGTCTATCGGTCCACACGTGTTGAACACTGATTTTGGCCTCATTGTCACAATTCAACTGAGCTAGCCAGTAGGGAAAAAAAAAAAGTGTGGTCTGACACATTGGAAACAATGAAAAGTGTAACCAAAGAAAAAAAAAGAATTTTTAAGGATATTCATATAACTAAAGACCTCCATTTAGAAATTAGAACAGTTTTATTAACAGAAGCATGGAAAAGACTTTATTAAAGAACATTAAAATACATATATAGTATTTCTAATATTGTCATATATATAGTATATATGACATATTATTTTAAGAAAGGTATGGAGTATGTTTCTTTACTTTTAAAATCTTTATAGTTTACTTACATATGTATATTTGTGACTGCATATAATTCTTCCATTTTGGGGACCATGGTTACAATAAATACCAAGCTCGTATTTTGTTTATTCTCAGCCTTTTTTCTTTCATTAAAACATGTGAACTAAGCAATGGATAAAACTAGATACTGGACAGTATTGCGAAGGGGAAATTGACTTACACATTCCTTCACTCTCCCATCTCCCTTCCAACTGCTAGTCACTAGCAGTCTTTGTATTGTGAATGACTAGCAAGTTTTTGTTTTTGTTTTTGTTTGCTTATTTTTTTGAGAAGGGGTTGGATCTGTTGCCAGGCTGGAGTGCAGCAGCGCAATTTTGGCTCATTGCAGCCTCCACCTCCCGGGTTCAAGTGATTCCCCTCCCACAGCCCCCTGAGGAGCTGGGACCACAGGCATGCACCACCATGCCTGGCTAATTTTTTGTATTTTAGTAGAGATGGGGTTTCACCACGTTGGCCAGGATGGTCTCCATCTCCTGACCTCGTGATCTGCTCGCCGGCCTCCCAAAGTGTTCGGATTACAGGTGTGAGCCACTGCACCTGGCTGATTGGCAGTTTTAATGAGGAGTTTAGGAAGGTTACCTGGCAGTATTAAGCGGCACTATGGTGACTAGAATAAGCATTGGTCTCTCAAAGTCTATCCTGGGCTGTCCCACAAATTAGTTCTCTTTATACTGGGTAAGTCAGTCACTTTCTTTATGCTAGTTTTTTCAGATGTAAAAAAGGAAATTTACCTAATTTCTAATATCTTTTCCAGCCCTGAAATATCAATTCTAACTTTAAAACAGGAAGCTAAAAATTAACTTCTAAAAATTGTTAATAAGCTTGTATTTTATGAGATTTTGTTCTTATACATTTACATGTTAAGGACTTAAACATATATGATCTCATTTAAATACAAGTAGGAAAACAGAGAATCACCTATGTAAGCAGATTTTTCTAGCTTTCTTAGGAAATTATGAAATGAGAGTTGTTCTGCAAACAACAATCTGTTAGCCAATGGCATTTATCCACTTTTCTATGTGTTTATATAATCTTGTCTCTTTTCTTTTTTTTTTTTTTTTTAACAATGTCAGTGACTGTTGTTTTCCTTACGTGTTCAATGTACAAATAATGACCTGTAGCATAAAAAACATGTGTTGAACTGTTACAGATGAAAGAGAAAGAATGAGAATATTTAAGAAACTTTCTCATGGCCACACAAATGGCTATGATGCTTTAGTCACAGCATCTTAAGCCACTGTATTCTTCTTTTCTGGTCTAATGAATTACCATTATTTACTATGTTGAATTTTTAATCCTCAAATAATACAACACAAATCCTATCAAATATTCCTGACATTTTTCAGTCATAAAGCCATCTTCCCATCTTCTTCCCTTTTGTGTGGAATTTTTGGTCATGTGTGATTCTGATAAAGATTCAGAGATATTCTATTTGCATAAACATATGTTTATGAATGTATCTGAAGAAATACTAAGCACTGAAGATGCAGTTTAATACAATCCGCTAATATAATAATGTGTTGGCATTTACTGAACAGTTATCTGCCAACAACCATTCTAAGTGCTTTGCTTACTGTTCTTATTTAATATTATTGGATATTACTATATAACTATTATTAGTATAGCTATGAGGAAAATATAGTATGCCATATATGCAAATATAATAACAATATATAATAGCACTCTGAGAATAATATCAAGAGTGCAATATTACACATGAGAAACTGATTTCAGAGACCTCAAGTGCATAAAGTCACCAAAGGTGGCAGCAGAGCTAGGATTCAAACCCAGACCCCAAATTTCTACTTAGCTAAGTGTACCATGCTATCTGTATGGAGAGTTTTGTGAGAATTGTTGCTCTTCAGATTTGGTTATTCTATCAGATCACAATGAGGGAACTTACTAATTGTATAGTGAGATGTGGTACTTTGATTAAGGCACTTTTACAAAGGCAAAGAATAATTTCAAGTGAAGTTAAATTTGTACACTCAACTTTTCTAAAAGTACTTTATGAATGTGAAATGTGTTAAATTATAAATAGTTAACTGAGAGAGAATTGTTATTTGTAAAATACTGGTCATAAATTTTGTTAAAAGAAACAGTTTTTCTATTTTCTTTTCCAACTTGAAATCGAGCTTCAATTGATTCGTACATCAATTAATTACCATTGAGAGACCTGAGGGCAGCAGGAAATTGGGTCCAAGGTAAAAAGAAAAAAGAGGCAATTTGTTTTAAGTCTAGAAGTTTAATGTTCAACTGAAGTTTAATCAGAAGTGACCCATTGTTTGAAAAGTAGAACATCAATGTCTTTTTAATTTCACTGTCATTAAATTAGACTGGAGAAAATCGAGATAACTGATTATTCTCAAAGGAAAATTAAGGAAAGATGCTATCAGAAATCAACTAAAAGCATATTTTCTTTCTTTATATTTTAATTCACAAAGGAAATAGTCTGTTCTAGGCTGAAGGTTGGATAATTTGTAGAAGTGAAGCATAGTATATAGTCTTCAGAGACATTCATTTAGAGACAAACTAAGCCATACATGTTTTATCCACTGGGGCTAAAATAGTGGCTTTCTTTACTACCTATTCATTCAATTAAATGGAGTTTTTGCTTTAGTGAATTGCAGAATTAAATTACTGCCTTTATTGATTTCCAAATGAATAAATGAAAAGAATGACAAAAATAAATGGATTTAGCTAAAGGAAAACAGTGCCCTAAATTACAGATATTCCAGAAATCATTCTTAGTCTTTGAAATTAAGTCTATCTGTACTCCCTAGAATACATAGAAAAATAAGAACTTGCATTTATCCTGTGGTAAGCATTAGCAGGAATAGAAATGCATACATAATTTATCCAGGGACATCTGACTGTATTAATATGAAGTCATTCATATGTTGCCAAATGAAGTACCATGGGGTGGGCTACAGGAGGAGAGGAAGAAAGGACAACTGGGACAGATTTAAACAACCATTCATTTCTACAGGACTGTATTTTTTTTTTTTATTTCTGCACAGTTTTACCTATATCGGGCTTAATATTTGACAAAAAGATTTTCAAATAACAATAAGTGACAGTAAGTGATAGAATTTCAGATAAACTACTATTCCTGGTTTCATTTCCCTGCGTATTTTCACCCAGATTATGAAACATGAGGTCATGACGGTAAAGGTACTCTCTTCCTGTTCCTAGCCAAAGGACTTTGAAGGGCTATAATATCTCTCTCAGGATTTGACCAACGTATTTGTTTCTTCTTAACCTGATGCTTAGATTCTTTTGCCTTTAACTTTAAGACCTTTAAATCCCCCATTTCTTTCACAGTTGATTAAATACAGCCCTGAGAAAAGCACTGACTTAGTGTTTAACAGAAAGCTTTTCAAGAGGCTAACAGGCTCTGACCTCAAAGAAATGCTGTTGTTATGACTTGAGGCCTTACCAAAGACACGAGGTTTTATTCATACTAAAACCACAGTAAAGTTTGGATTCCTTATGATTGAGACAATTTCTGCTCTTCACCATCCCAAATCTGAGAATATCATTTTTACTTTTCCTATCTTGCAATTTATTTGTGTAAGTTCTTCATTCTCAACGATATATAAAATATGATTGTGTATAATTAATGTCATTCATTGTGTTACCATGACGTTGGGTGTTGCACATTTACCGCAGGGACAGCCAGGATCTGTCAGTTGGAGCTGAATCACTCATAATGAGCCTTCAGAGTGTCTTTCCCTCCTCTATAATGACTCCTCCTGGACCCTCTTCCAGAACTTAGGTGACTAGGTGTTAAAAAATTATAGAATCATCTATTGGTGTGTCTGATATGCAGAGCATCTATCTCCCCAAAGAAACGAGACAAGTTAGAGCCAGGCATGGTGCCTCACACCTGTAATCCCAGCACTTTGGGAGGCCAAGGCGGGCGGATCACCTGAGGTCAGGAGTTCAAGACCAGTCTGACCAACATGGAGAAACCCCATCTCTACTAAAAGTACAAAATTAGCCAGGCGTGACGGTGCATGCCTGTAATCCCAGCTCCTTGGGAGGCTGAGGCAGGAGAATCGCTTGAACTTTGGAGGCAGAGGTTGTGGTGAGCCGAGATTGTGCCATTTCATGCCAGTCTGGGCAAGAAGAGCGAAGTTCTGTCTTAAAAAAAAAAAGAAGAAGAAGAAGAAATAAAGGAGACAAGTTAAAGAGAAAAAAAGCCCTCAGTTAATCATTTAATGACTTGATGTTATATTACTAATTCCTTTACTAAACAGTCCAAACTTCATGTAAAAAGGAAGATATCTACTTCCTAGTTAGTGAGATGATCCAAAATAGCTTCATATGTTTTGTCTTAAAAATTGAAATATGATAAAGTAGTGCCTGGATTTAAAATTACTGAAGAATGGGCAAGCACAGATTTTAAATTACAACATTGCACATGGTAGTGTATTTTATTCATGTATGAAATTTAAAGGAAATGAACATGTTTTATTTTTACTTGCTTGAGATGATTCTCAAAAATCTGTAAATAAATGTTATACTACATTATGATTTAGCAGGAATAAAAATACATAATTTACTCAGAACATCTGACTATATTAATATGAAATCATTCATGTTTCATTTGGCTATTGTCTGTGTTATAGACAATGTATTTCAAAATGGTTAAGAGCACAGATAATGCCTACATTTATTTCCTGGTTCTACTGCTTGGGCAAGATATTCAAACTCATTGTGCCTCAGTTTCTTTGTCTATACAATTGGAATAATAATAACATTTACTTACGGGATTTTCTGAGGGTTAATCGAGGTAATATTACAATGTATTTTATTAGCATTTGCTATTATTCATAATTCATAAAATATTTTTTCAATTCATACTATAGAATACAAGAATTGACATAATCTCCCATACATTAGGATATATCTATCTATAGATATTCTCTTTACCTTGAGGAATATCTGTAGATAAACATATACCTTTTACGCATCAGCGATTCTCAAGAGATATAAAATACCCCACAATACTCTGCTCCCACAAAGCAGGCATGCCAGAATCTCTCTCTCTCTCTCTCTCTCTCTCTCTTTCTCTCTTTCTCTCTCTCTCTCTTTTTTTCCCCAAGACGAACTCTTGCTCTGTCACCTAGGCTGGAATGTAGTGGGGCAATCTTGGCTCAGCTCACTGCAACCTCTGCCTCCTGGGTTCACGCAATCCTTCTGCATCAGTCTCCTGAGTAGTTGGGATTATAGGTGCATGCCACCACACTTGGCTATTTTTTGTATTTTTAGTAGAGACTGGGTTTCCCCATGTTGGCCAGGCTGGTCTTGAACTCCTGACCTAGCGATCCACCCACCTCAGCCTCCCAAAGTGCTGAGATTACAAATGTGAGCCACCACTCTTGGCCTGGCATGCCAGAGTCTCTTAAACAATCTAGATATTTAGTATTTATTTTTGAATGATACTTTCCTTGAAAATGGTTAGACACTCTAGCTTAAATTATAATACATCTTTTATGATCAGATTATTTTTGAATGTTGAGAGCACTGTGGCATTCTACTAAGTAGTATTTAGCATATATATTGAAAACTCTGTTAAGCCTCCTGCCCATCAGAAAATCCATATTATCTTGACATTTTGTTGTGTAGCTATTAAATCTATAGAAAAGTGTTTCAGGTTAGTGTTTTGTTTACTGTTTGGAAATCATGAAACTGCCTACTAACCTTCTGAGGCTATTTATTATTGAAGGAGAAGAATATTTGGATACAGTGTTTTGAATATGAGTGCACGTATAAGACTCAACTGAGCAAGATTGAAATTTCAGTTCTGATACAAGATATGCAACTATAAAAAATTGAATAAATTTGCTGAAAATCAATTTTATAAATTTCTTAAACTGGCATGATGAAAGGGCCTAAAAGATTTAATAAGTTACTTCTTAGATATTAATTAATTCTTTAGGACAAATGAATCATAAACTACAAATAATGAGATTGAAATAGAATGCCAACTTTAAATTCACCAAGTAAGGGTGTTAGGACAAAATAAGCCAACAACAAAACTGCAATCTACTCTCAATTTATTTCATAAGAAAAAAATATTTTAATGTCAAAAGAGAGCTGAAAACACAACTTCAGGAAAAATACAGTTCTTTGATTATAATATATGTAGTTTTCTGAAAATATAACTTTCTGCATCATTATTCTTCTTCTCATTTTGTTATGCACTGAGCTACAGCATCGCCCTATGAATTGGCATTTAATGACCACTGGATTAACTGAGAGTAAGTGAGTCTTATGCTTGCATTAAAATCCTACCAATGAGTATATGTATTTCATTAAGCAGATTTCTTCACCTTTGCAAGCCTGTTTCCTTCATCTGCATATTGGGAAAAATAATACCTTTTCTGAAAAAAATTGTTCCATGGATTAACAGTTCTAGACATTATTTTTAAGATTTTTACATTTATTAAGTCCTGAATTCCTTATGATTATTTTATTAGGGGTAAAATTATTATGCCCATTTTATAGATGAAAAAACTGAGACACAGATAATTTAAGTAACTTGCCATATACCAAGTATTGAATAAGTATTGCTAAATCTTTTTTTTTTTTTTTTTTTACTCAAGACTCTTGGAAAAAATTTCTTGCAATAATATTTTTTTTCCCATTTATTTATTTTATTGCATTTTACATTTTGGGGTACATGTGAAGAACATGCAAAATTGTTACATAGAAACACACGTGGCAGTGTGATTTGCTGCCTTCCTCCCCATCACCTACATCTGGCATTTCTCCCCTTGCTATCTCTCCCCAGCTTCCCACCCCCCACCCTCCCTCCCCTATTTCCCCCCAACTGACCCCAGTGTGTAGTGCTCCCCTCCCTGTGTCCATGTGTTCTCATTGTTCAACACCCGCCTATGAGTGAGAACATGCGGTGTTTGATCTTCTGCTCTTCTGTCAGTTTGCTGAGAATGATGGTTTCCAGGTTCATCCATGTCCCTACAAAGGACCCAAACTCTAGTATTGACTGGGCATGGTGATTCACGCCCCCAGCACCCTGGCAGGCCGAGGCGGGAGGATCACTTGAAGTCAGGAGTTTAAGGCCAGCCTGGTCATCATGGTGAAACCCTGCCTGCATTAAAAATACAAAAATTATTTGGCCATAGTAGCATGCACCTGTAGCCCCAGCTACTCGGGAGGCTGAGGCAAGAGAATGGCTTGAACCTGGGAGGCGGCAGGTGCAGTGAGCCCAGATCACGCCACTGCACTTTAGCCTGGGTGACAGAGGCACACTGTCTGAAAAAAAAAAAATATATATATATATAATGTATTATATGTTATTTATAAATAGTCATTTTAGTAAAAGGAGTATCTATCACATATAATCAGATAAATTTGATATATGTTACATATATATCAAATTTATATATGTACATAAACATATATGTACATATATTTATATGTGTTTATATATAACATGTATATGTATGTTATATGTTTATATAAACATGCATATATATGTTTAAATACATGTGTAAATTTCAGATATGTATATAAACATGCATTTTTATGTATGTTTTATCTATATTTTATTACAAGCAATCATTCAAAATATATAAACATTTAATATTTACATTTTAGAACTATTGTGTGTATTCAACACATACATTTATTATATTTAATTATAACTATAATATATTACAAATATAAATAAATGTTTAAATAAACATAAAGGTAAATTAACAAGAACATTATTATTGTTATCCTTATTAAATCATTAGTACTCACATTTTAAAAATCTACATATATTTACATTATTTTGAATATAAACATGAAGTTTCTGGAGCAGAGATCAGAGTCGTTAGTTACAGCAATAATTACATTGATTCCTTATATCTCATTTTTTTTGGCCTTTTCTAGAGTGAGGGAATAAGAACCAGCTAGACAGGATTGCATGCCACAGTACAATGTAGGAACTCTGATAATATGAATCTGGAAATGTATATATGATACAGGATTCCTTCAGTGCCATTTTGCCATCTGGAAATCTCTGTGGCTGCCGTGACCTCTGCCTGGGACCTAGAGACCCCTGGGCTTGCTCCACCTGCTCAGCCCAGCAGGCTGCACTCACTCGGATCCCAGACTCTGCGATTCCATGATCAGTTTGCGAGTTTCTGTACCCCCAATATTAGGGAAATACAAGGGCTGTTGCAGGGTTTGAGGAGACCCTGCATCCTTAGGTTATTGGTGATGGCTTCTAGCCTTTTCCTAGCTTCTGGTTTTAAGGCATATTGTCTCTGGTTAGGAAGGGAGGTGGGATCCTTAAGGGGGGGCCTGGACCAGTATGGTGGTTGCAGTTCAGCCAGTTTTCCCTTGAGTTGCCCAAACTTCTGGATTAATATCAGTCTCCACCAGAGGGAGAAGAGTCTGTCCTGGAGTCATGAGATTGGTGGTTCCCCTAGGAACTAAAATACCTCCACGTAGCAGAGGAGTTGGGCTTTCAGGCATGATTAAAAAGGCCTATGTAAACAAGAGATCTCCCCACTACAACTAAGGGGCTGGGAGAAATATCCAGTTAAGGGCTTTCCTGAGATGCCCCTCATGGTCGTGCTAAGTGAAGAGGGGAGGCCTGGATTAAAAAGAACGGAAATGGTCGCTCTGGAGGAAGTCCACCTTCTTCTCCGACCTCCAGAATCACCTGGGACTTCTGGGTAGTACTGGTGGTCTGAACCATTGGAGCTGGGGAGAGGAGCCCTGGGACCCATTCGGTCCTGCTGGACCATTTGGGTGACTGGCTCTGGACCTGGTGACCTATATATTGAGGACAGTGTCCAGTTGTTGCCATCACAGATTGGATAGGGTCGAGGAGGCTTCCTCATGCTGCCTGGGCAGTCCCTCCTAAAGTGCCTTGGCTTGACACATTTGTAGCAGTTACCAGATACATCTCAGGGATTTGGGGGTTTGTAAGCCTGCCAGATAGCCATTAGAGTCTCCTGTCTTTTTCTTGCATCGGTTTTCCCTCTCTTAGGGCTCCTCCCAATCTCTGTTCTCAAAGACCAATGTGGCCACTTTCAGAGCACTGTCTGGTCCCATGGCCTGTTTCTGTAGCTTCCTCCTGATATCAAGGGCCACCGGAGTGATAAACCTGTTCTTTAGGATGAAATGTCCTTCAACTCAATCAAGAGACAGAGAAGTGTGCTTTACCAAGGCCTCTCTCAGTCCTTCCAGGAAGGCAGTGAGATTCTCATCTGATCTCTGGTCTATCATGGATAGTTTGGAATAATTGAGAGGCTTAGTTCTAGTTCTATGTAAGCCCCCCAGTGTGCACACCTGACAGTGTTTCCACTTTAATTCTCCCATTTAATCATTGGGGTCCCATGTAGCGTTCTCCAACGGTATTGCTGTTCTTAATTGGATAAGGCTCATCCCCTTCCTTGGCACTATGTGAGATACAAAACTCATCCCCAAACTTCTCTGCTGCTTGCAGGGCAGCCTGCTTCTCAGCACTAGTCAAGTTTGATTCAAAAGTAACATATTGTCCTTCCAGGAGAGTTCAAATTCTTGGGTTAAATTCTGGAAAGCCTCTATATACCTGTCAGGGCTGTCTGAAAACTTGCCAGGAACTCCCTTAATTTGGCTTAAATCCTGTAGAAAAATGGGGACCCGGACTTTAATGGGGCAGTATTCACAAGGCATCTCTTATAGAGGCAGGAGTGAGGCCAGGACCTGCCTGAAATGAGAATTTCTAGGATCAGATAAACTTGAGAGCCTGAACAGGAAGAAAGGGGTGGACGAGGAGGACCAAAGGTAACTGATTCCCCTACAGGAGTCATCTCTGTGATTTGCTTCTCTAGTTCTTTGGAATTGCCATTTGAAGTTTATAACCTGACCAAACCCTTGTGCAAAGGAATATAAAGCATTTTTTTCCTCCAGAGTCTGAGAGTCAAGGAGGTTCCAGTGATTCAGGATGCACTCAAGGAGTGCAGGCTGAAGATGGTTGGTTACTCATCTGGAAAGAGAGGGAAGAAAAGGCATCCCTTAGTCTCCTTTCTCCTTTTGGAATGACACAGGATGGAAGGAGAGAGAGAGAAGGTGTCCCTTATCTCCTCTTTCTTTCCGTGTATTACCAGGGTCCCAGCACCCTTGCAGGTGCCACCCAGGGATGTGAATGTGACTTCCACCCATGAAGCGGGAAGCCCTAGTAAATAGAAACAGTCACACTTACCTACACTGTGTTCTAGCTTTCCACTGTCAGTAACCTTAGGGTTTTTTATACCTCATCTATACTATGGGTGCGAACAGGTTCTCCACCCATGAAGTGGAAAGGCTGAGTTGACAAGGGATACTCATGCTCACCTGTGCTGTACCCTAACCTTCTGCTGTCAACTGCCTCTGGGTCCCTCAGATCTAATTTTCTTTCAGGGCTTCAAACCAAAGCTGGGAAGAAAATTTGGAACAAAAAGGGCCTCAGGAGGGCGTATGGACTCATTAAATTAGTCCCAAGTGGCTCTTGCTAAATTGCAGCCAACAATTGGTGGAGCATCTCCTCCATCGCTTCCCTATGACAAGCAGAATGCTAAGGTGAAGTTGTGGAACCAGAGTCTCCTCAGACAAAAAAAAAAAATCAAAAAACAAAACCAAAAAAAACCCCAAAAACCGGAATCCTAGGAATTGGAGACATAAACT
>NW_022437041.1:2957630-2964494 GCF_009761245.1 Sapajus apella | reverse complement strand
ATATCTCTATATATTATATATTATATATATTATTATATTATAATATATATCATCTATATATATTATATATTATATATTATTATAATATATATCATCTATATATATAATATATTATTATATTATAATATATATCATCAATATATATTACAATATATATTATATATTATATATATTATAATATATATCATCTATCTATCTACCTATAAGTATGTGTGTACATTATATGCAAATACTATACCATTTTATATAAGGGAGTTGAGTGTCTGTGAGTTTTGGCATCCATGGGAATTCTAGAACACATTTCCCAAGGATACCAAAGGACAACTGTACCTAAGTACACACTGCCTGATAGTACCGTACATAGACACTCAGTAATTTCTAGCTACAGAAATTACTATTATTGAACTCATAGTTCTCTAGATAATAGCTTCTTGACTTTGTTTTAGTCTCTATTATTGCTCCCACATACCAACATTTTAAGGACTTATTTTCATTTGCAATGTCAGAAGAATTAAAGGATAACAGTATTATGTATGAATACATTTATTTTCTAAATTCCTGAAATTTTCTAATATTATATATTAACACTTATCAAATTAATAAAATATTTTTCTTTGGAACTGCACATATCCTTTACCCCCCCTTTTCTGTAGCTACTAAAAAAGACTTCACTGATTTTGTCAATTAAAAAGGATTTCTATTTAATGCTCATGTAGTTACTCCTTGGGAAGTGTAGAGAAACCAGAAAGGGAAGCAAAAGAATTCTGTGGCTTTATTCATTCAACAAGTGCTGCAAAACAGCTCAACAATCACTTAATTGATATATGTGAATAATATTATCATGAATTTTAAAATTTTAAAATGAACTCTATTTCATTCAGTTTAGTTTCACAGGCTTGAGCGCTTCTTATTTTTGTTTTGCAATTTCTGTAGTGTTCTCTATATTACCTGGAGCTGACCGACAGCCTGGCTTTATCTGAGCACTCGACATGCAGGGCTATGGAGAGTAAGCGGCAGTAGATTGACGATGAAGATGTGAATTCTGATCCAGATTCTGCCACTTACTAGCAATATCTAGTCAGTAAGGCCTCTGAATTTCAGTATTCTTATCCATAAAGTGAGGGTGATTAACAACAGTTTACTAATCTTAAATAGTTGTGACTGTACCTGTATCTCATAACTCATGTTCCCCATAAATATGGGCATATACTACATATGAATAAAAATTAAAATTTAAAAAACTATGTGAAAGCATCACATAAAATCTTAAAACATTGAGAAAATTTTAAGAAATTATGGAATTAGGAAGACAACAGCCAAGATTTTAATAATCTTAAACAGATGCATAGGAGAGCAGATAAAAATTACCAATATCTGAAATAAAACAGAACTTAATTAAAACTGACCTAAAAAGAAGGGCAAGAAGGATCTCTTTAGGATGATAGAAATGTCCCACAGAAAGGTTGTTTTACTTTGAGGTATAATTTATACATAAAAATGAACAAATCTTAAGCTTTAAGTTAGATATCTTTTGACAATCGTGTATCCAGGTAAACCCCATCCAAATCTGGAAAAAAAAATTTTTTTGTAGTTCACCCATAACTATTTACTTAATACAGCTTTTATTTGTGCCTTACCTAAAGGTTCTTTAGTAAATGTAAAATACTTCCATTTTATAGTTAGTCCTGAAAAGAGGAGAAGCAAGGCAAATGTCTGAACTGGAATTAAAATATTGAGGTCTCCTCTTAGAAGCACTCTTCCAAGCTTAGTATGGAAATCTTATTGAAGGTATGGGGTGCGTTAAATGGTGGATCCTAAAGTGATCCTGGAACCTGTGAAAGTGAACTTATATGGAAAAAAGATATGTGCAAATACAATTAAATTATGGATCTTGAGATAACTAGGTGGGCTCAAAATCCAATGGCAAGTGTTTCTCATGGAGAAGAGATGACACATAGAAGAGAAGGCCATGTGAAGAATTACACAGCTACAGCTAAAGAATATTTACAGCCACCAGAATCCGGAAGAGTCAAGGAAGGAGTCTGTCATAAAGCTTCAGGGAATGAACAGAGGGGTGCAGGGCCATTGGTCATATCAATATGGACAGCAAAACGAAATGCTCCTGAGTTCTCAGACATCTTTCTAGCTTATAACCTGATAGTTTGGTTTTTGGTTTTTGGTTTTTCTCTTTGTTTGTTTTTGAGGCATAAACTCAGGGGTATCTAGGCTTCAGAGAGCTCTCTTCAGGTGTAAATGAAAAAAAGAAAAACGCAATGAATATTAATTGTATTTCTTTCCTCCTGATGCGAAGCCATGTTGCATTGGTCGCTTGCACTGTTAGATACAAACAAGTTGTTTGCCTCTCCCTCTTCTTTTGCTGGAAATAAACAAACAAAAAAAAACAGAATTCTCAAAAAAGTTAAAGGGAGAGGATGTAAAAAGATCTCTCTGTGACTCATATGTAGAGTGAATAATAAACTCTATATAGTTAGTGCTATGAGATCTTAGAATTTGTGGGGCTGATAAATAGGACCTTGGACGTGACCTCAGTCATTTTCTTAAGTCAACTTATTAATACAACCAACCTTTCCAGAGTTCCTCCTCTCTTTCCTAATCTTTTGGCCAGACGTTACTAAATGAATTCTTCTATTTAGAATGACAGCACAGATTTGGAAGCATTAGCAAATACTAATCACTTATTTTACTGCATGGAATATTTAATGTTTATTAAGAAAGCTTAATAGCTTGGTGCTATATATTAATTCAATTATTTACCTTCAAATTATTAGTTAAAAGCATTTATTATAAAATGCCCTAATTTGTGAAACACTCTGATAAGTGAACCTTGTATTGTTTCTTTGTGGTTGTCCTTATGGTTTTCCAGCTTCCTGATCTGACTAGAAAGTGCGATGTAACAAAAATTATAGAAACATAAATTACTTAGCTAACGATACATGGTATATATAATAGATAGGATAAGAACACCTTCAGTGATTAAGGCAAAATACATCAGAGATTAGCTTGAAGAAAGCCTAAAATATGAATACTGCATCCAGTGGAAGTATTTTATTGGCATATAAGAACCGTAAGACTGAAAACATATCTGGATTAATTGAAATGATTAACATTTTTGAGATTTGCATTGCAACAAATTACACCCACCTCAAGAAATGGCAAAATGTTTAAGAAGCGCAGACACATATATGTACACACTGACACACAGAGTTGATTTCTAGCACCGAGTTTCTAACAACTATTTTGTGATATTGTAGAATTATTTAATCATTTGGTTTTTTGTATGTTTTACTTTGTATATTTGGATGGAATTAATATTTCTAATATCTCTTCCAGGTCTAAAATAAGGATGCCAAATCAATGTAGATAGAAGTGCAGAAGTGCCTTGAATACTTTGAATAAAGCTAGTACTATAAACTTTTCTAGGACCTGAAAAATGTAACATAAAAATGACTGTATTCAGAAAACAATGTGCTAATATTGTTCCACATTTGACCCTTGGATGGTTACACTTCTATTTAAACTCTGTATTACCTCGGGTCTATTTTACTTTGGATAGTGATGAGAATGTCATGTTCCAAAAATTATGGGTGTAATTACTTTTTTCCTCAGTCCAGAGCATTATGAATGTCAGTGCCATTCAAAGCTTGCTTGCAATTGTTTTAATTTCATATATTGTATTTAGGTATTGATATATATGCCCTCTGATTGCCGAAAGAAAACTATTGCAATGTGAGAAGTGCACATGGGATTTTTTAGATTTAATTTTATTTAGTCTAAGCAGGGAGCCTTTGATGATATCATTTAAACTGTGCATAGTGTTTTGCTGCATATGGAGAATAGATGAAGTCTTGGAGGAAACTGGAACAAAAGGTGGGTTAAATGATCCGTGTTAACATCAACACAAGAATCTTGGTCTATTAATAACTTTGGCCATAGAGAGGTTTCGTGATTTAGGAATGAAAGTGTGGGCTGTAGATTCAAATAAACCCTAGGCCTACCATTTATTCACAGTATGATCTTGGGCTACTGCTGGATGGAACTCATTGGCTCTCATTTGTAAAGAGGGAGTAACACTAGTTTCCGTCTGGTAGGTATATCTGTTGATTAAACTAGGGGACACGTGGAGAGTACTTAGCCCAGTGCTGTTACATGAAAGCAGTATAATTATTCTACTCACTCCAGGCCATGTACCGAGTGCCAACTAAAGAGAAGGCGTTGTTTTTGTTCAGTTAAATCTCTACTGACGCTACATTAACAAAATATTTTAAATTACTATTTCTAAAAAACATGCAGAAGAGTTCATTTTGGTGTGGTTGTGAGTTGAAGTTTAGTTAACTCACTCTAATCTAAAACTTAATTAACATGATTCTTGAATCTTTTCTTCACCTCCGTGTACGTGCTAGCTAACACTGTATTCCCTCAGGTGGGATTACAGTGTTATATTCCCATGAAATAACACCCACATGCTTCTCCATACACTTTTCTGACAATTCCATCTATAACTTCTTCATGAGTTTTGCTTTTATCTTCCCACTTCTTTCTTTTTTTTCCCCATTTATTTTATTGCATTTTAGGTTTTGGGGTACATGTGAAGAACATGCAAGATTGTTGCATAGGTACACAGGTGGCAGTGTGATTTGCTGCCTTCCTCCCCATCACCTATATCTGTCATCTCTCCCCAGCTCCCCACCCTCCACCGTCCCTCCCCATTTCCCCCCAACAGACCCCAGTGTGTGATGCTCCCCTCCCTGTGTCCATGTGTTCTCATTTTTCAACACCCGCCTATGAGTGAGAATATGCGGTGTTTGATCTTCTGCTCTACTGTCAGTTTGCTGAGAATGATGGTTTCCAGTTTCATCCATGTCCCTACAGAGGACACAAACTCATCATTTTTGATGGCTGCATAATATTCCATGGTGTATATGTGCCATCTTCCCACTTCTTAAGAAAGTATTGGTGCCGCTCATTTCAATGTCTTTGTTTCTATTGGTTCATCTACTTACAATTGTTTTTCTGGGTAACTTTAAGAACTTTGAATTCCTTTTCCTGAAGACTGTGACCCATTCATTTATCCCACATATTGTTTTTTGCATTTGAAAAATCTCTTCTCTTCTGGGTGGTTTCTCCAGCATTAAAAATATCTCCATGTCAATGTCATCTTAAATACAGTGAATACACTTTTGTTGATTCTTTAAGTTTCTTTAGCTAATAATTTATTTTTTAACTTCTCAAAATAATCTTAATTTCTAGAAAGAATAACGTGTTTCATAGTTGGCGTCTCTCTTCTCTTCGTATTTACCCTTCACCTGATTTTATTCCGTACCCTGTTCTCACAACTCCGCAGATAATTCTCTGTCAAAAGAAACCAGGTATCTCTGAAATGCAGCCTCTAATGGATAACTTTCCCCTTTATCTTATTGTATTTTCTTGCTTTCCTTTCTGTATTGATTACTTATTACCATTCTCTACATTTTGACTCCCATGAAATAACACTTACATTCTTCTCCACACACTTTTCTGACAATTCCATTTATAACGTCTGTATGAGTTGTGCCTTTATCTTCCCACCTTTTAAGTATTGGCACCACTCACAGATGTTACCACTCAGAGACCTGTTCCACACCCAGTATACTTCTAAGGCTACGTGTGTCTCACATTACATTTTAACTACCATGTAAATGTTTCTCAAATTATTGTTATATCTCTAGTTCAGAATTTGGTCTTGAACTTTAGACCAATATAGTCATACACCTTCTAGATGACTTTTTTAAAATGTCCCACAAACATCTCACTTCAAATATTTTACATTTTCCTTCCTAAACGCTCATATTTCTATAATTTCTAAATTAATTAAATTTTAAGGCTTCATTCTGGGGATTCAATGCTGGTTCGACATATGCAAGTCTATAAATATAATTCACCACATAAACAGAACCAAAGACAAAAACCACACGATTACCTCAGTAGATGCAGAGAAGGCCTTCAACAAAATTCATCAGCCCTTTATGCTAAACACTCTCAATAAACTAGGTATCGAAGGAACATATCTCAAAATAATAAAAGCTATTTACGGCAAACCTACAGCCAATGTCATACTGAATGGGCAAAAACTGGAAGCATTCCCTTTGAAATCTGGCACTAGACAAGGATGCCCTCTCTCACCACTTGTATTCAATGTAGTATTGGGAGTTCTAGCCAGAGCAATTAGGCAAGAAAAAAATAATAATAATAAAAGGTATTCAATTAGGAAAAGAGGAAGTCAAATTGTTTCTATTTGTAGATGACATGATTGTATATTTAGAATACCCTATCATCTCAGCCCAAAATCTCCTGAAACTGATAAGCAACTTCAGCAAAGTCTCAGGTTACAAAATCAACGTGCAGAAATCACAAGCATTTCTATACACCAATAACAGACTAACAGAGAGCCAAATCATGAGCAAACTCCCATTCACAATTGCTACAAAAAGAATAAAATACCTAGTAATACAACTAACAAAGGATGTAAAGGACCTTTTCAAAGAGAACAACAAATCACTGCTCAAGGAAATAAGAGGACACAAACAAATGGAGAAACATTCCATGCTCATGGTTAGGAAGAATGAATATCCTGAAAATGGCCATACTGCCCAAAGTAATTTATAGATTCAATGCTATCCCCATCAAGCTACCAATGACCTTCTTCACAGAACTGGGAAAAAAATGTGGCACATATACACCATGGCATACTATGCAGCCATAAAAAACGATGAGTTCATGTCCTTTGTAGGGACATGGATGAATCTGGAAACCATCATTCTCAGCAAACTGACACATGAACAGAAAATCAAACACTGCATGTTCTCA
>NW_022437041.1:2904593-2957230 GCF_009761245.1 Sapajus apella | reverse complement strand
TATATATATATATATAAACATTTAACTTAATGAAATATTTAGAGAAGTGTTCAAATATGCAGATTAAAAATTTTTTTAATCTATTTATTCTATCAAACAAGAATGGAATATAACAATTTGATGTGTCTCAAGGGTCTCCTAGATCAGCAGAAATGATAAACTCTAAACAGGGATCAGGATAAGAGATAATGGTTTGGGTGCTATGAATCTGAAGTTGATAGGTCAAACTAAAAAAGCAGGTAAATCCACCTACAGAGCCTGTGAAAATTTCAAATATTAATTATTAGATGAAAATGAATGCAGCAAATTGTTCGTGGCAAACTTTTCATTAAAGTAGATTCAAAATTATCTCTATTTGAAAAAATAAACATAACTAAATGCAAACTGCTTACTATTTCTCATAGGACCATGATTTCCTTTCGTTCAGTATTCTACCATAATCAGACACCTTCTGTATGATATCCTTGACAAGCCTTTGTTGCTTATAGTACTGCATTAGTCTGTTCTCACGCTGCTGTGAAGACATGCCCCAGACTGGGTAATTTATACATGAAAAACGTTTAATTGACTCACAGTTCTGCATGGCTTGGGAAGCTCCAGCAAACTTATAATCATGGCAGAAGGGAAAGTGATCATGTCCTTCTTCACATGGCAGCAAGGAGACAAATTTTGAGTGCCCAGTGCAGGAGCAAGCCCCTTATAAAACCATCAGATCTCATGAGAGCTAACTCACTATCATGAGAACAGGATGGGGGAAACTGCCCCCATGATTCAATTATCTCCACCTGGTTGGGCCCACAATATGTGGAGATTATGGGAGCTAAAATTCAAGATCAGACTTGGGTGGGGACACAGCCAAACCATATCGGTTACCATCATTCCTACTCTGCCGCACCATCATTATGATATTTATTTATCTATGATATTTATTTATTTATTTATTTATTTATTTATTTTTGAGACAGAGTCTATTTCTGTCACCCAGGCTGGAGTGCAGTGGCACGATCTTGGCTCACTGCAACCTCTATCTCCCATGTTCAAGTGATTCTCCTGCCTCAGCCCTCCTGAGTAGCTGGGACTACAGGCGTATGCCACCACACCTGATTAATTTTTTTTTTTTTGGTGTTTTTGTATATTAATAGAGACAGGGTTTCACCATGTTGTCCAGGATGGTCTTGATCTCCTGACTTCGTGATCCGCCCGCCTATGATATTTATTTTTTAGCAACACTAAAATTTCATTAACATAATGTCTCCTATGTGACAGGCATTGGACTGTTTACATCACCACACTGAAGAAAATGCTATTATCCAAATTTCTTAGATAAGGTAACTATTCCTTTAAAGAGAAAAATACTTCAGGTTGTTTAATAGTAAAACTAAAATTTTAACCTATGTCTATGTTGACTGCTTAAAACATCTCCCTGTAAATCCTTATTGACAACCAAAATTAAGTTTGGTAGGCCTTTGTATTAAGAGAGAATACTACCTTGACAGAGTGCATTAGTTTGTTAGATATTCTGTAACAAAGCACCACAAACTGAGCCACTTAACAACAAGGAGGTTGCTTTATTTGTTCATTGTCTCACTTTTCCAAGTTTTGTCAGAGTGGGTTCCTTCTAAGGGCTGTCAGAGAGAATCTATCCCACGTCTCTTGCCTAGATTCTGGTGTTTTGCTCTCAGTCTTTGGTGTTTCTTGGCTTGCAGACACAAGACCTGGATTTCTGACTTTAGGTTCCCATGGGTGTTCTCCCTGTGTGCATGTCTCTCACCCCTTTTTGAAAGGACACCAGTCATATTAGTTTAGAGACCCATGCTACTCCAGTGTGATCTTATTGTAACTTAACTAGTTATATCTGCAATGACATATTTCTGAATAAGGTCACATTCTGAAGTACTGGGGGTTAGAATTTTAAACATATTTTTGAAGTCCTAAGCCCCAGTACTTAATTATGATATGTATTTTTGACAATAATCTAACAAATTTTTTGAAGGAGACAATTCAACTTGTGACACTGAGTCTCATCACGTCCTCAAAATGGGGAAATTAAGAAAGGACATTTATGAGATTTTTAAGTCCAATTTTTATGCATTTTTTCAGTGAGTCATACAAAGTGAAATACTGGTTGGAACTAGGCAGAGTTTCTAACAAATTAGTTTTAGATTGGTGGGCAAAATGAGGAAAGAAACACAAAACATGTTGTGACAAAAAAGTCTTAATACGTACGCCACTTGGTTGATTCATAGTCACCTTGTCACAGAATGATTTCATATATAGGGAAATGGAATGACATTGGTTTCCAACTTTATCTGTATAACTTCAAGGCCTGTAAACTACATCATTTTATCTTTCTCTTTCATTATTGATATATCCCTAAGTACTCTGTAATGCTGTTGGATTGCTATAATAAATGGCTCTAAAAAATTCAGTATAAACTTGTTGGCTGACTGCAATCATTGTTGGCATACATTGGGTTAAATGTGTCTTATTTGTGTAACTCTTCAGAAAATTGTCTAGCTATTTATCTACATACCCATTTATCTATCATCTATTTATTCTATCTATCATCTATCATCTGTCTCTGTCATCTATCTATCCATTTGTACACATATATTGTATCCCAAGCTCTACATAAATAACTTGTTTTCTTTAGGTTTTCAAAAAAAAAAGAGAGCTATATTTATATTGTAAGCCATAATCATTTCATATCATGATGATATGAAATTGGTAACTCCAACAATATCATTTTGGATAGTAACATTATTTGCATCCCATATCTTCTTTCATTCTGAAACTTGGCTTCATTTGAAAGTACAATATGAATTAAAGTGTCTCTGATACATTTGAACCATGTGAACACTAAAGTTGTTACAATGTATCAACTTTATTGGCAACATAGGAAGCCATGTGGCAGTTCTACCAAAAATATATATTACTATTGTTTAGAAGTTAGTTTGACAGTATCTAAAATATCATGCTCTCTCTGTCTTGGCATTTCTCAGTAATCATGTTTATCAAAACATTCCATTCCTCCAGCTTGTAAAACATACAGTATATAAAGTAGAGAAGGGATTTCAGAAACGGGTTTTTATGGTCAAGATGTCTACAGATAAGTCTGCATTTGAAAAAAAAATACATGTCAATTTTTTTGTAAGAAAACTTTTTTTGGTAAATACATGTAATGTTAAGAGTTATAGAATTCTACTCATTTTAATTTATAAATATTACGTGAAGTGTAATTAGATCAGGAGAATGAAATCCAGCAATCAACAGAAACCTTAAGGCAATTTAGAATCCTTTTTAATCTTTAAAGAAAATCCAATAAACAGTTGAGAAAAAAATTGTTTAAGAGTTTTAAATGTTTTTTTCTGGATTTGCCACAGGGTCCAAGTTTTCTCTCTGAGGCCTTTTTTTCTACACAATCAACAACAGTTGAAGAAATGGATCCGTTTTTCAACCTTCATGAAACCATTACTAAGGTAGGGGAGAAGTGCATTCATAAATAGGTGGGGAATATTTGTTCTTTTTTATTGGTAGATGGAGCAAAGGAACATAACCAATCAAGAAAAATCCATATATTTTTATTTCTAGAATATATGAGAAAGGGTTTTAGAATATTCTATTATTTTACTAAGGAATAAATAAACAATTTGTTCAAGGTCATGCAGACACATAACTGATCATTTGTATTGCAAATCAATTTTTAATAAAACAATGAGTTATTTTTCTTAATCTGAAAATAGAGTTGTATAACAGCCTCAAATATACCTCTTCACTTTAGATTATAGAAAATACAAAATGGACCTTTGAACTTTTCTGTTTTCAGTAGTTTGTTTAAATAGTTACAATACTTGTTCCTGGTGCTTTTTAGTTGCAGGAAAAAAGCCTGCCTTTTAAAATGAGAAAGACTGCATTTATAATAAGAGAGGCTTTTACAGTATGAGAATCATACATATATTTTTAACATACAGATGTCCCCCAACTTGTAATGGTTCAACTTTCTATTTTTTGACTTTGTGGTTGTTCAAAAGCACTATGCATTTAGTAGGAATCCTAGATCAAGCACCCATACAACCATTTTGTTCTTCACTTTCAGAGCAGTATTCAACACATTATGTGAGATGTTCAAGACTTTTTTTATCAGATAGGCTTTGTGTTAGATTTTGTCCAATTGTAGGCTAATATAAGTGTCTGAACACACTTAAAATAGGCTGGGCTGAGATATGATGTACAGTATGTTAGCTGTATTAAATTCATTTTCAAAATGTATATTCAACTTATCATGGACCTAACCCCATCATATGTTGTGAAATGTCTGTATTTTTATAGTGGTAAGTTAATTGTATGTAGAAAATTAAGTTTTACAGTATGGAACAAATAAATTTAACGTTCCTAGCATCACATGGCATTGTATGGATTTTTACATTTACTAAATATATATTTAACCTATTTTCACCTGCCTTTTGGGGACAGACTTTGTAAAGAATATTGGCATTTTAGTACCATTAAAATTATCCATATATATGTATATACACACACATATATATGTATAAACACATGTATATATGTGTGCATATATATATACACACACATAAACATGTAGAGAATAACTCTAAATGCCCTAACCAAATCACTATGAGATCTATTCATTTAACAACATTGCACTCCTACCTCATAAATTTATACAAATAATAATATAAACGTTTTTCTATAAAATAGGCTTTGTGTTATATATTGTCCAATTGTAGGCTAATATAAGTATGTGAGCACATTTATGACAGACTGGGCTAAGATATGATAGTAGGTTACCTATATTAGATCATTTTTAAATATTAGTGAAATTTTACCAAGCTGTTTTTTTCTTTTATAAAGAGGAAATATAGTAAAGCGAACTGAGTGAATGTCAATAGAATGAGCTCGGAATAGAAAGATGGGAGCCTGTGTCTGTCTTTGACACTGAAGAGATGTGTGAATTCATTTTTTTCCAAACCTTTAAAATAAGAGGAGATTGAATTACATTTTACTTAAAATTATTCTAAGCTCAAAGTATCTAAATCTTAGCTATACGTTTATTATGTTTGGTGAAATCATCCAACACGAAGCCTATCCCAGTTCCTTTATTTAGTTTTTACTATCTCCCTCCCTTGATCATCCTCTTTTTTTTTTTTTTTGAATGTAACAGAATAGAAGTGGCCCCCTAACACTTCCTTAGTATTCAAAATCATAGCTGTATTTTTAATACTTGGAGATTTTACACACACACACACGTAAACATGCATTAATGAATATATAGTTTAGTGAATTCATATGCATTCATAAACATATGGTATATTTATAATACTTAGAGATTTTATATATATATATATATATATATAAAACACAGACACACACATAAACTTTCATGAATGGACATATATTTTTATGAATTCGTATACATTCCTGTACCTATATATGAATATATATATTTAAATGAATTCATATAGAATGAATTCATATATATATTTGTTCACATATTCTAGATTTTCAGAGTCTATGTTTATTTATTCATTTTTAAGCAAAGCATTACAGAATTTTAGGGCAATGAAATAGTTATTTTTTCTCCATTTTGTTCTGCTTTTATGGCAATCAGTAAAATCATGGATTTTTGTGGAAGGGATAATTTGAGCCAATGTTTACATGAGACATAAAATGAAATGATGGTGTCTAGCATGTGAAATCCTTAGCCAGAGAAAACGCTAGGCTTTTCAACTCAGAGGTTAAAACATATACTGATAACCGATGTCTGAGATCTTGGCCACTCTTAAGGATTTCAACTCCTGAGAACATGTTAGGAAGCAGGAATTGGTCAGGAAGGGAGTACAGGGGCACAGAACACATCTCAAACATATACAATTCTTGTGTTTTAATTAGTGTGAAACAGACAGAAAATTAGAGACCGCTAGAGAAAACATAACAAATTTGTTCACAGATATTGGTACGTATTTCACATGTGTTTTCAAATATGTTTGATGTTGAACAGATAGTTATTAACTTATTAAGTGGATGTTGGAAAGAATTATATGTCCAAGAGAAGATAAAACCTGCTTAAGTTCAGAAGCAAGAGTTCTGTGAGCTTTTTGTTTTCTTTTTTTTTTTTTGAGACGGAGTTTCGCTCTTGTTACCCAGGCTGGAGTGCAATGGCGCGATCTCGGCTCACCGCAACCTCCGCCTCCTGGGTTCAGGCAATTCTCCTGCCTCAGCCTCCTGAGTAGCTGGGATTACAGGCACGTGCCACCATGCCCGGCTAATTTTTTGTATTTTTAGTAGAGACGGGGTTTCACCATGTTGACCAGGATGGTCTCCATCCCTTGACCTCATGATCCACCCGCCTCGGACTCCCAAAGTGTTTTTTTTTTTGGTTTTTTTTTTTTTTTTTTTTTTTTTTTATGGTGAGGTATAACTTACCCAATGCTGATTCTGTTTCCTTAGTCATCATGTCTACTTGCACTCATGTTGGAAGCATTGGCCCCGGGATGAAATTGTGCTTCACAAGTTCAGTCTTACTTCTCCAAGAGCGGAATGGAGAAACCATAAAAGGAAGTAATTCATAGATACTTCATTTTAATGTCAAATTTTATCAAAATCAAAATGAAATAAATAGTGGGGATGAATAGAGTACATGAGCAGAAAATATGAATCATGGATTTTAGTTTTTTCTTCGCTGCAGAATTGTTATACTATCTAGCAGAACTTTGTTATATTTTCTGCATCAAAGAAAGTACAGTCATAATGCCCTTCCTCAGTAGAATTCTGTGAGGTTGAAATAGATGATATATATATTTTCTCTAGAAATGAAGTATGTATTTAATTAAATATTACTATTAACTCATTAAAAAAAAGCTAGTATTAAAATTTTTCATGTAGGCCCTTACCTGCATTTTCTGAATTTTGTTGCTACTATAAAATATATATCTATGGATAATATAAACACATAACCAAACTAATTTTCAATGGTAAGAGTACATTTAGTGTGTACATATAGGATATAAATTTTAATTTGTGAGGAGTTGAGGCCCTTAGAATACTTTTTTCACTAATGATAAGTGGTATTATCATCAATGTATCACAGCATATCACAGATATAATATGCTTCTATTCTGCATAATAGTGTGACGTATAAATAGCACTCAGTTTTGAAATTAAAAACCCATCTAGGTATATATTCCAAATTATCAATTATGACAAAATCAAGTTTCACTAAAATGTGAAAAACACTTGGTAAAATTATGAAGCACAATTATTTGTAGTATTATGCCAATATTAAAGCATTTTTAAGAAACTAGAAGTTATTGAAATTCTGAAGAAACTTTTTATTTCTCCCAATAAAAGTTTGTATTTGATATGGCACCATAGCACAATCACATATTTTATATTACCTAATTAAATACAATAAATATGTATATCTAATACAAATATAAACATGTAATACAACTATTATTCTCTTTCAATGAGTAAGTCTTTTCCTTCTAGACTCTGCTATAGATTACAAGTTGATTTCATGCCAAATTAATTTCTCCATATTAGGAAGATAATAATTTATAAATAGGGTTTTGCTCAATTTAAACAATATTTTATTTTATTTTATTTTATTATTCGTATACATTTATGGGGTAGGAGTGCAATGTTGTTACATGAACAGATCTCATAATGGTTTGGTTAGGGCACTTAGAGTACTTATCTCCCAAATGACGTACGTTAAACAATCAATAAATAAACCATACTCATACATGGAATGTGAACTGTGAGTCCTTGAAAGTAGTTTTCCACTGTTTTCCTGTAGTTTCTTTTTTTTTTCAAAGTTTGAATTTGTCTTGGCATTTGTCTTTTTGATATAAAGCATGAAACCTAAGAAAGTAATGGATGAGACTCAATATTGATGCCAATAGGTATAATTCATCATGGCTTCAATGACAGTCAGGTGGCACAGTATAAAATTGCTGAAGGGCAAGACACACTGCATCAGTGTTGAAGATTTTCTTATCTCCTATAATTACATTAAAAATAGCATGTTTATTTTTAAATTATCATAGAAGCCAAACTAATTCCTTTATTGACTAAACCAAAACATGAATTAAGTGCCAATGGAAATTTTAGGTGCTTAATCATTTAATAAATAAAAATTGTCATGCATTGTTTTTAATAGGCTTATTTCTCCTTCCTCACCTAAGAATTTTCTAGTTATATTTCTAAAATATCACTATTTAGCTCCTAAATTGTTATTAGCTATCTTTGCATTCTAATAGTCTACTATAAGTCAAACATGCAGCAAGACACTTGGAAATATCAAAATGGTTAATACACAGGAGAGATCTAACAGAATAAACAAGGTAAATAAATAATTTTAATAAATTATACCAAAAGAGATGATAGTAATGTAGACAAAATATGAGAGGAAAGAAGATGGAGCTTTTGCCTCTGATATGGTTTCGCTCTGTGTCCCCACCCAAATCTCAAGTCGAATTGTAATTGCCACATGTTGCAGGAGGGACCTGGTGGGAGGTGAGTGAATCATGGGGATATACTTCCCCCTTATTGTTCTCATGATAGTGAATGAGCTCTCACAATATCTGATGGTTTAAAAGTATGTGGCACTTCCCTGTCTCTCTCTCTCTCTCTCCTGCTCCCCCATGGTAAGATATACTTGCTTCCCCTTCACCTTCAGCCATGATTGTAAGTTTCCTGAGGCTTTCCAGCCATGCTTCCTGCACAGCCTGTTGAACTGTGAGTCAATTTAAACTCTTCTTCATAAATTACCCAGTCTCAGTTAGTTCTTTATAGCAGTCCCAGAATGGACTAATACAGCGTCTAGGAGATCTGAAGAATTCACCAGAGAGGTGACATTTGAAGAATTTAAGAAATTTTAACTTGATGATAATATCAATTAGTTTCTTTTGACAGTGCTTTAAAGACCAGGTTGTAGATGAGAGTGTGTGAAAAATAATGATATGTATTTTGGAAAACAGATTTGTGAAACAGTTTTAAAATTGAAGGACAGATTGTATGATATAGGAGACATGAAACAGAGTGAAAAGTCAAAGATAATTTTAATAGTTTTATCTTAGGTAAAGTTGATATTATTGCATAATTATTCATTCAGTTAGGGGCTGATCTGGAGAAAGCAGCGATAACTTTGACATTGGATATGTGGAGTTTTGTAGTGCTATAGAGCACCTAGGCAGGTACATCCAGGTGGCTGCTCACTGTGAGGTTGCAGTTCAGAAAGAAGTAGGGTCTAGAAATGCATTGTCATGTATAGTAAGCAGTAGTCACAGGTGGATTTAAATAAAAAATATTTAGATTAGGCCGGGTGCGGTGGCTCATGCCTGTAATCCCACCACTTTGGGAGGCCAAGGTGGGTGGATCACAAGGTCAAGAGATTGAGACTATCCTGACCAACATGGTGAAACTCCATCTCTACTAAAAATACAAAAAAATTAGCTGGGTGTGGTGGCACGAGCCTGTAGTCCCAGCTACTCAGGAGGCTGAGGCGGAAGAATCGCTTGAACCCAGGAGGCAGAGTTGCAGTGAGCGGAGATTGTGCCACTGCACCCCACACTCCAGCCTGGTGACAGAGCAAGACTCCATCTCAAAAAAAAAAAAAAAAAAAAAATATATGTATATATATATATATACATATATATATACACACACATATATAATAAGAGTAAAAATTTAATTTCTCAGTGATATTACCCTTAATTCACTTGCTTAGTGATCATGTATGCTAGTGGCTACTGTATTTGGCAGCACAGGTTATAGAAAATTTCCATCATGACTGATGATGCAGATGATGTTACCTTGACAAGATTAGTCCTGAGGAGGAAGAGTAAAATGAGACAGGCTAAAAGACCCAAGATAGACTGGTTCATATACTCCTCAAGAAAGATATATTAAGAAGGAGAAAATGTTCAAAAGGATATTTACCCAATCAGCTGCTCATTCATTATAACTTTTGAACCAGTTTTTTTGAATTCTTGTTTTCTACTTCATTTATGCTCAGTCTTCAGATCCTTGCTATTCTCAGTAAAAAGCTCCACATGGCTTCTTCCTCATTACTTTAGTCTACTTTTAACAGATGTAATATCCTATATTTATTGTATATTTGCTTTTGAATTTAATATATTTTATTAGTACCTTCTTGCTAAAATTCTGTTGCTAATAAACACTCAATGAAAATTTATGACTTGCATTTAAACAAATAAAATACTGTAGCTACATTTAGAAGAAAAAGATTTTAAAATGTGAATATAGGGCACATGGAGTGTCTGAAGAAGTTCTATTATATTATGGGGTAGATGGTAACTTTCATCTGGCACCACAAAGGCTCTATAGTATATGTAAAAATCTCTGAATATGAATGGTACGTCTAGTGAAACAAAAATGCCCTGATCTATGTGGTACCATGGAAACCAGAAAATGACCTAATTTTGCTTGTAGGCTTCCTCAAGAAATATCAGTTTATTTGTCCTTTCATTACTTTTCTTAAGTTCAGAAAAAAAAATCTTTATTTTTCAATAGTATAGGATATATAATATTGATATAGGGCTTTCAGAAATATTGCTTTTAAATGGATATACATTTCTTTCTGTTTTTGTAATATGCACACAGGATCTTTGATTAAAAGTATTTTGGTATTACAATATGACAAAGTAAAAGTAGTAGGAATACTATGGTATTGATTTCCATTTTATACGTGAACAAAGTGTCACAGTGATGTTAAATTTCACAATAGGGAAATATTTGTGTGAAGTCTGGAAATCAAAGTTAGTAATTTTTATATAGTTTAAATTCCAGCAATAGAGTTATATTTTCCTTTACATTATAGCTATAAATTTTGACTCAGTTTTGCAGTGGTGTGAATAAAGGTTAGTGATGGTGTCATCAATGATTTAAAAATTTAAAGAATTTTAATTGTTAACCATTTCTGTTAATATTAATTGCATTTGGCTGTCAATATTAACATCTATTAACCTTGGTCACTTTGATTAATAGATTCATATTTGCTAATGTACTATTTTAAATACATGACTTGTGAAATATAAATCTGAATTATTTTAAAATGTCATGTTTAAAACATGTTTGTACAAGTTATAATATACTTAAGATTCTTGGTGCATGATGACTGAAAACTTAAAATGATCTACTCATTTTCTAACTATAGAATAAAGAGGCAGACCAAACTGTAGAATAAATTCTCTTGACATGCCATTCTAAGCTATAGCTTTTAAAACTATGTCTCAGTAGCTTTTTATAAAGTAAAAGGAAAAGAAAGAGACCAAGTATCTTTTTTTTTTTAGTTTCAAAAATGTTAATCAGGCTAAGAGAATTCCTGGTTCAGTTCTTTAAATGCTTAGAAAACCTGGCTATAATTTTTCACCTGAATGAACAAATCTGTCTTCCAGGTATCTCTAATGTTGATAAATTGTTTGAATAAAATGTGAACATATTATATTCTAATTGAGAAAACAAATTTAGGGATACTCTTTAATCTGTATATTTGTAAATTTGAGGTAATTCTGAAGCTATTGATTTAGAGCTTTTTGTAAAAAATGCATTTTTCTGCTATATCAAATTATTGTTACTAGATGCAAAATATCTCCGTAGAGATCTGTACTCTTTAGTTTTCATGACACAAGCTAAAACAAAAGAAAAATCCAAATATGTTTTTTCAGTGCAAAGATTGTACTTTGTAATAAAGGCTGTTGGTTGGAGCTACTGAAGGGAGATAATAGTATATTAAAACCAACCCCTTACATTTTGAAGAGGAAATACTATAGGTGTGTGTATTTTCTCATAAGCGCGTAAACTTAGTATCTTCAATTACTGAAATTGGGGATTGTGCCGACTCTTGCCTAGAGAGGTTTGGTTTATTGTTTTTCATGATACTCAACAAATATAATTTGTAAAGACAGGCCTTATACTATCAGTTTCTCTGTCTTTGTTTTTATTACTCAAAAGTCAATTATTACACAATGTGTAATTGTCAAAATTTGACTCAATTTTTAAACAGAAGTTAATCATCAAAATAAATACTTCACTAATTCACCAAAAACTACCATATATAAATTGTTATTAACACTTATTAAGATATAAAAAGAAGGCTACTATTCTTTGAGCATACTTTTTAAAATCTTATAAATACATAAAGACTGATTTTAACATGTTTTTGTACGGAATCTAAATATATTACTTGTATAAATCAGAGTGGAAAGTTTTTTTCATCGCCTATAATTAGTGTGATAATCCTTTAAAGGCACAATGAAATTATTTTAATAAGTTTTTGTGTTTAATTCAGGAAGTGGAATCTCATTTCATAAAGTAACATTTTTGGTAATAGTTGAATGTTGTATGCTCTTAAATATAAGTGCTTATTATTTTAGGGATCAGTAAGTTCAAAGTGAATTTCGATGTTAATTTCTGCATTTTTTCCTCACTTTGAAGAGGAGACTCTACCTGTCCATACCATTCTTGAATAATACCATTCTCAAGGTGCTGTAGAAGTACAGAGACAAAGGGCAGAATGGTGAATGCATAACAGAATAACTCTAGAGTGACAGATCAAATGACCCTCCAAAAATGTGTTTAAACAAACTTTCTGTATAATAAAAAGATTTAAAAGCTCCAGGCAATATAACTTAAAAAAAATCTAATAAAACACAACATACAGAAGAATCTGGAAAGTTTTTGGAAGCTGTTATGACAGAGTTTAATGTTAATATTTAAGAGTCCTGGAGAGAGTACTTACGGCCCCCCGGGGGAACTATAATAAAACATTTTCCTACATGCACACACACATGCACATACACACCCATACGATATGGACTAATTCATGGCACTGATTTTCAGTGCTAATCATGCTAATCAATATTAGTATTGATCCTCGGAAAATCCTAAACGTGTGTGTGTGTGTGTGTGTGTGTGTGTGTGTGTGTGTGTGTGTGTTTGCCCTCCTGGTGGAACTCTGCATATAATGACCATATTCACCCTGGCATTCACTCATCTTCAATATATCATCCTAGACTACCACTACAAATTGATTGGATTTGTCAGATGAGAAAAATACATTTGCCAATCTGGATCTAAAATGTTCATCAGTTGTACCTTTTACCTTTAAAGAGATAGGTTAGCCTTAGAAGCCTCAAGGAATCGGCCTGGTGCAGTGGCTCATGCCTGTAACCCCAGAACTTTGGGAGTCCAAGGTGGGCAGATCACCTAAGGTCAGGGGTTTGAGACCAGCCTGGCAAATATGCTGAAACCCTGTCTCTACTAAAACTGCAAAAATTAGCCAGGTGTGGTGGTGGGTATGCATAATCCCAGCTAAATGGGAAGCTGAGGCAGGAGAATCGCTTGAACCTGGGAGGCAGAGGTTGCGCTGAGCCAACATTGCACCACTGCACTCCAGCCTGGGTGGCAGAGTGAGATTCCATCTCACCAAAAAAAATAAAAATAAAAATATAAGAGAAAGAAACTTCAAGGAATCTCTGAGTTAAGAAATCCCACTAATGTGAGGAGCTCTGTAAACATGTGTACTAGTTAATACACAACTGATTTTTGGAGAATAATTTACGTTAAAAATATGAGGCGGTGTAAAAATTACACAATATTTTAAGACCAGTTTCTTCCTGTCCTTTAAAGGTTAATATTCTTGTCAATGCCAGAAACATTTGAATGCATGCCTCTGTGTATAGCAGGATATATAATTCTTTAATTCAATTGATCACCCAAGAACTTCATGTTGAAAATATTTTGTTTACTGAACAACTGGTAATTAATTCATTGATACTTATCACTATTTCTCCATTTCATCCTTGACCCAGCTTTTAACCAATAACCTATAATTGCCAATTTAATGAAATAGGCATACAGGTATTGTGGCCCTATACTCTTTAAATATTCTTCAACTTTGCTGTCTGCATTTACTCATGCCCCAATTTGGTTTCCCATGTTCTAGTTTGAGATATGTTTGTCAATGGTTGGTTGATGGCATGACTATCAGTGATTGGTCTACCAAATAAAAGTCTCAAATTTTTATTTCAGCCATATTTAGAAGAGCGTAGCATTTCTTTCTCATACGTAGACAAAAACAAAGATATTGATATTTGATTTAATAGTTGTTATCGTTTGGTTTGTTTGACTTCTACAAACCTCACGTTGAAATTGATCCCAATGTTGGAGGTGGGAGTGTTTGGATCATGGGGGCAGATCCCTCATAAATGGCTTGGTGCCATTCTCAAAGAAATGTGATTTCCCATAAGAGTTGGTTGTTAACAATAGCCTGGCACCTCCCCAGCCTCCGCTGGCTTTCTTGTTTGCACTCACCGTGTGATCTCTGTACCTGCCACCTACCCTTCGCCTTTTTTCATGAGTGGAAGCAGCCTGAGGTTCTCACCAGCAGCAGATGCTGGTGCCAGGCTTCCTGTACATTCTGCAAAACCATGAGCAAAATAAATAATATAACTTTATATTCTTCATAAATCACCCAGACTCCAGTATTTCTTTGGAGCAAAACAGACTGAGACAGTGATTAAATACATACTTTTGGTTAGTTGCTTGAAATGGTAGTAATAATGCATTTTATGGACTTTGGGATTGAATTATCAGAGATGCATATTTAGAGGTCTATAGAGATATTACATTAGTTGCTTTATGTGTCAATTAGTAACATCAAATTTTATGTGTAAAGAATGGAGGAAAGGATAAAAAATGTGTGACATTTGGAATAATTTTGAAAAGAGCAATATGTACCAGATAATTTAAGAATAAGTGACAAACATGAAAAAAGTTTGTAAAATACATGAATGAACAAAGCATTTGAACAATTAGTTTGTTATTACCTTGAATCGTGAGAAATTATATCTAAATCAATTAATTAATGTTAATCACAACTGCCAATTAGTTTATATGCCGTATTTATTGGATCCACATAACTGACCGATTTCCACAGCAAAGGCAATAAATAGGGATTCTGTGATTCCTTTTCACCTTTTTTTTTTTTCCTTTTTTGAGCCTCACTCTGTTGCCCAGATTGGAGTGCAGTGGAGTGATCTTGGCTCACTTCAATCTCCTCCTCCTGGGTTCAAGCAATTCTCCTCTCTCAGCCTCCCAAGTACAGGCATATGCCACCATGCCTGGCTAATTTTGTATTTTTAGTACACAGGAGAGTTTCACCATATTGGTCAGGCTGGTCTTTTTAACCCCTGACCTCAGGTGATCCATCCGCCTTGGCCTCCCAATGTCCTGGGATTACAGACATGAGCCACTGCGCCCAGCCCTTTTCATCTTTTCTTATTAACTTATTTCTTCAGAGAAGATTCAGATAGAAGACTCAGATGCTCCTACTGAAATGGTACACCATTCATTTTATTCACATCCTTCAGAGGGTCCTAGGAACAACCATGCTGCCATTTTTGGAGGTTTTCCTGTCAGTGAGTTCCTTATAAAATCAACCTGTTTGGCTCCAAGATTCATTCAGAAAATAGATCACAGTGCCTAGACCTTGTGTCTTAAGTTTTAAGAGTTGGCACAAGATGACTGTATTCTTTCAATTGACAACATGGGCTGCACAGGTACAGCTTCTTTTGGTACTAGTTATTAGGATCCAAATGCAGATTAAATCAAAATATTTTACTTTAAAAATAAATCATGTAACTATTTTCAAGAGACCTAAACAGATTAAAATATACATCATTTGGAAAATCTGAACGAGTATAAGCCTCTATGCATATTTATACATTGTTATTTTCCTGGAGTCCATCAAAACAAATCTTATAACTGAAAATAATGATAAAATACTGACTCCATAATGTCCAACACTTAGGCAGCGTCCCTTCTTGTCCATCTTTATATGTCCCAAATGCCTACCAGTGACTTTCACTGATCAGCCATATTAATGACTTGTGACATGTTTTACTAAATAAGTGGAATCTCTTTTCCTTTGAAAATCTCTTGATTGACAGGTGCTTTGTCCCCATTTCAGCGACATCATAAAGCATCATATTTCCCCTAATGTTGCTGGAGTTGGGAGTCACAGTGAAGTAACAGGAATTAAGCCCTGCATGGAGCTTCTCTAGTAAACAGTTGGACCCGTTAACTAATTACTTCACTTGTTCATACTGGTTTGTCTACCAAACTAGCTTCTGCTCACAGTAGTTTTTTTTCAAAAGTATTATTCTAAACGTAATCTATTTTTAAGTTTACAGAGAATAGTGAACACTTTTGTGGTGGATACACTAAATTTTCTCCACACTTTTACTTACATTTTTATATTTTAAAAATCACTTCTTGGATATATTTAAAGTCCTCTCAGTTTAAAATCTTGAATAGGAACATTTTCTAAGGTTTACAGTGGGTGTTTTACCCCCCACCCCCAACTTGCTGGTTTGGAAGAATAAAACTAAGAAAGACCGAGAAATTATAGATCATCATACCTGCTTGTAGAGTTTAGTAATCTCAGCTAATCCTCACTTAGTGGAAGGAAGATGTGAAGACAGTTGGATACGCCAGAATGGATACACTAAAAGACTTGAAACAGCAGACCAAGTAGTTTGTGCATGAACTAGAGAATGATGAGAATCTTAGAAAACAGAGATACTTCAGAATAGAAAATTTTCAAATGTGATTTGTATGTTGGATCACTTGAATAAATAATGAAATTATTTTAAAACAAGAAAGGTTATTGCTATTTTGTAACAATGTGAACTTCATTAAACCTTTCTAGATTATATATTTTTTCCTTCAGTTACATAGTAGGATTCATTCTTCATGTAGATTAACCATATATGCACAACAAAGAACATTTAATATACTATTAATAAGAGAAAGGTGACAGACAACAAATGATGTAGAAAAGTGATTTAACTATGAGAGATAATGTTTATCACTTATATTAATTTATCAACACCCTTAATTGTGAAGTGTCAATATTCGGTGGTGTTTTTTTTCCCCTTCATGTTAAAAATTCAAGTGAGGAGAAAAGAACTGATATTCGTTGATGATATATATGCTCTCATTTTAGCCTCGTAATAATCCTGTGAAGAAAATATTTTTATTCTCCTTGTACAGAAAGGAAAACTGAGTTTCAAAGAAACTAAGTAACTTTGTGAGATATGCATAGATTACAAATGATTGATTCTGATTCCCAGGAAGCATCATTATTTTATTCCACAATGCCTTTTCTGTAAATATTTATTTACAGTATATAGAAACCTCTCTTTATTCACAATAGCATTAACTGTCTTGCCCATTATTTATTTGAAGAATATATTTATTTTGTCACACAATCAATGCTTAATACACAGGAGTGTATATGCATATCATGTTCTAGTTAATGATAATGCAGTGCTTAACAAGAGATGTATACAGTTTTGGATATAAAAAAATTAAAATCTTATGGGAAATTCAGACAACTAGAAAAATTACAAATGGTTTAATTTGTATCCCAATAAGCATTGCAAAGGCTCTTAAGTAGGAACAGAGAGAGCCAATATGTAGATGCATCACTGAATTGTTCATTTCAATAGGCAACTAACTGCTTTCTCAATTCCCAGCAAATGACTGAGAAGTCCTATGTAAGTCAGGGGTAAAAAAAGAGATGCATTTGTCCAATGGCTCCTGTACCTCATTGCTCAAATGTTCAAATGTGACCCCTCTCTGACTTCATCTCCATTTCTTATTTCCTCTTACCTCATTACTAGCTTTCTCTAGAACATTCTCCCTTTTAATAAACATACGGCTCACTCCCAGGCTTCTGGCAGGTCTCCATTTAAATGTCACTTTGTCTCTCTATTTTTTTTCTTTTTTAATTATACTTTAAGTTCTGGAGTACATGTGCAGATCCTGCTGAATTGTTACATAGGTATACACATGCCATGGTGATTTGCTGCCTCCATCCCCCCGTCACCTACATTAGGTATTTCTCCTAATGTTATGCCTCCCAGAACTCCCCACCCACTGCTATTGCTCCACTAGCCCCTGACCCCTCAATAGGCACCAGTGTGTGATATTCCCCTCCCTGTGTCCATGTGTTCTCATTGTTCAACACCCATTTATGAGTGTGAACATGTGGTGTTTGGTTTTCTGTTCTTGTGTTAGTTTGCTGAGAAGGATGGTTTCCAGGTTCATCCATGTCCCTACAAAGGACATGAACTCATCCTTTTTTATGGTTGTGTGGTATTCCATGGTGTATATATGCCACATTTTCTTTATCCAGTCTATCATTGATGGGTATTTGGATTGGTTCCAAGTCTTTGCTATTATGAATAGTGCTGAAATGACATTAAGTGTGCATGTGTCTTTATAATAGAACAATTTATAATCCTTTGGGTATATACCCAGTAATGGGATTGCTGGATCAAATGGTATTTCTATTTATAGATCCTTGAGGAATCGCTATACTGTCCTACATAATGGTTGAACTAATTTACACTCCCACCTACAGTGTAAAAGAGTTTCTATTTCTCCACATCCTCTCCAGTATCTGTTGTCTCCAGATTTTTTAATGACTGCCATTCTAACTGGCATGAGATGGTATCTCAATATGGTTTTGACATGCATTTCTCTAATGACCAGTGATGATGAGCATTTTTCATATGTTTCTTGGCCACACGAATGTCTTCTTTTGAAAAGTGTTCATATCCTTTGCCCACTTTTTGATGAGGTCGTTTGGTTTTTCTTGTAAATCTGTTTTAGTGCTTTGTAAATTCTGGATATTAGACCTCTGTCAGATGGGTAGCTTGCAAAATTTTTTCCCTATTCTGTTAGTTTCTGGTTCACTCTAACTGTTGTCTCTTTTGCTGTGCAGAAGCTCTTAAGTTTATTTAAATCCAATTTGTCTATTTTGGCTTTTGTTGCCAATGCTCTGGTGTTTTAGTCATGAAGTCCTTGCCTATGCCGATGCCTATGTCCCGAATGGTATTGACTGTGTTTTCTTCTAGGGTTTTATGGTGTTAGGACTTATGTTTAAATCTTTAATCCATCTGGAGTTAATTTTTGGATAAGGTAAAAGGAATGGTCCAGTTTCAGCTTTCTGTGCATGGTTAGCCTGTTTTCCCAACACCATTTATTAAACCGAGAGTCATTTCCCCCTTGCTTGTTTGTCAAAGATCAAATGGTTACAGATGTGTGACGTTGCCTCCAGGGCCTCTGTTCTGTTCCATTGGTCTATATCTCTGTTTTGGTACCAATACCGTGCTGTTTTGGTTATGGTAGCCTTATAGTATAGTTTGAAGTCAGGTAGTGTGATGCCTCCAGCTTTGTTCTTTTTGCTTAGAATTGACTTGGCTGTGCGGCTCTCTTTTGGTTCCATATGAAGTTTAAGGTGGTTTTTTCCAGTTCTGTGAAGAAGGTCAATGATAGCTTGATGGGGATAGCATTGAATCTGTAAATTACTTTGGGCAGTATGGCTATTTTCACGATATTGATTCTTCCTAACCGCGAACATGGAATGTTTCTCCATCTGTTTGTGTCCTCTCTTATTTCCTTGAGCAGTGGTTTGTAGTTCTCCCACTCTCCAACCAGTCCCATTGAGATGAACCTGGTAGCTTGGTTGGAAATGTGGAGATCACTCACCACCTGCATTGCTCTCACTGGGAACTGTGCTCTGGAGCTCTTCCTATTTGGCCATCTTGGTGGAAGTCTTACCACTTTGTCTCTTAAACCTTTCCTGGAGATGGTATATAAAGTATATAAAGTATCCCTCCCTCAGCCATACCTTCTCGTTCATCTTTTTCTTCAAAGGTTTTACTTCTTGTAAATTGTAACATTATTATTTATTTATATTTCCTTTCTCCCTCTTCCCTCTTTCTTTTTTTTTTCCCTTTTTCCTTCCTTCAGATTTTTTTTTTTTTTTTGGTCTTGCTCCACTAGAATATAAGTTCCTTGAGGGCAAGGACTAGGTCTGTTTGTTTCTAAGTGTTATCTTCAGAGATTGGCTCATAGTTGCTGCTCAGTAATTATTTGTTGAACAAATGACTAAAAAGCAATTTACAGCATAGTATGGGAATAAACAAAAACAATGTGATTGCTTCCTCTCTTTGCAAGTCTTCTTATCTACTCCAACCATGATTTCTTGACCATTTCACATAAAAGTAAACATGAGGCAATATGTCCTTACCTCACCAGCTTCACATTTGTCTTCTCAGAGTATATTCATATACATTCCGATTCTATACCCAACATAGGTACCCTCTTCTCAGGCTAAAACTTTCCTACTTATAGCTATTTTTTAGATTATTAAAAATTATTAATTAAGAAAGGATGAAAATAGGATTCCCACAACAAATCAAATTTAAGCATAAAAAGTACACTTGTTCTTTATGATTCAAATGACAGATTACCAATACATACCATTAAATACCATGTAACTACATATCATGTAGTTACCTATATATACCATTACAAATGAAACTATACTCTATTTTTTAAATTGTAAAATGCATCATATATACAAAAGCAAAGTATACAACATATGTACATCTTAGAGAATGATCATAAACTGAACTTCCGTATGACCACAATTCAGGTAAAGAAACAGAACAATCAATGCCTGTTCCTTAAAAGACCCTTCCCTAGGTATCTCTTCTAAATCACCATCCCAGTACCTTATAAAAGGGATAACTCTATGTTTTGTTTTCTAAGAGTCCTTTGTGTGCATTTTTAAATATTTTTGTCTCCTTATATGCATCCTTAAATAATATATTATTTAGGTTTTCCCATTTTTTAGTTTCTAAAACAGAATTAGAAGGTATGCATGCTTTTGTGATTTGCTTTTTTACTCTGTGAGATATACTGTTGTGTGTATAAAGCTATCAGATTCAAGAATCTAAAATAATGCTTTTATTGATTACTCAAGATCTTCATGCAAGAAGAAATAAAGGAGATTGACCACCAGGCAGAACCTGAAGACAGTAGAAGTCTCACAACTTAATATTTCTGTTTTACATATCTTCTTTTATACCGAAATAGGTCCAAGGTATTCATCATCCAAATCTTTATAGAAACTGTTTAGTGATGATAAGAGGAAAGCAGCCGTATTCAAAAGTACACAAATGTAAAATGGCTGCTCATCTATATTTGAAAGGCGATTCAAGTATATGTTTTGAAAGCAGGAGTGACAATATGGGACATGAAATATACCTTCGAAACCAAGAGAAGCACAGTAAACAAGATAGTGCACACCTATGAAGGGAAATCTAGGGACATATTTGAAAAGAAAAAGAGTTACAATATTAGTTTAGAAGAACAACAGTGTGTTTGACTTGAAAGAATAAGCATTAAAGATATGTATAACCTGGGTTTTGTGTTTTAGAGTAGTTGGAGAAAATGTGATTGATAATGAAGAGGGGACTGATTTCTCTACTTATTCTCCATGTTGATAGATGTAACAGTAGTTTATTTTCATTGTAGTAAAGCATTTTGTTGCATAAATATACCAAAATTTGTTTACCTATTGTTCTACTGTTGATGGGCATTTATTGCTTCCAACAATTAAGAGTAGTTTTTTTACATGTCTCTGGCACAAAAGTTTCTCTGGTATACATAAGCTGGAATGGAATTACTGCTTCATAGGGAATACATAACTTTAACGCTACGAGGTAATACCAAATTGCTAGAATGGTTGACTGCAAATGCCCCAAAGACTAGAATAGCCTGTTGATAAGGCGGAACTTACTGCACCTGCTTCACAAAAGAAGAACTCTATCCTGACTGAATTTAGTAATAGAGTATCTCCGTAGGTGCCATTCTGGATTTATATAGGATTTGGGTAACTGAGATCAAGTTTTATGATGGATGTTTTCAGTCATAAAAATGATTGTCAATGATAACAATTCATTACAATCATTTAGAATTGATGGACATGGTGAAGGGAGGATTGTTTGATAAAGAAGCTTCTTGTCCAGGTGAGAAGAACAAACTATTTTTCTGGATATATTGATAAACAGAAATTCCTTGAAGCAAACAGTGACTTTATTTATTAGCTTAAAGTGTTATCTTCACAACTAAGAGTCTCCTATTAGTTATGGACACAGGCAGTCTTAGTTTTTAGTGCTGATAGATAAGCTAAGTAGATTAATATGTTCTTAGTTCTTGAAATCATATGTGTGGAAATTTTCCTTGATATGATCCTCTACCAAACTTGATTTCATTTTGTTTTGTTCCTTCATTTTTTGCAGTCTGATATGTGTAAGACCTGCCTCATTGTGGTTTAAGTTTTATGTCTTTCTCTGGGTGCTAATGAAGTTGACTGCCTTTACATATGTGTATTGGGTTTTCTCAATATCTGTATGTTTTCTAAGTGCTTGTTAAAAGTCATTGCCCATTTTTGTGGATTTTTTTCTTATTGATTTGTAGCAGATATTCATATATTCTGGCTATAAATTTTTGGTCAATTACATGCATTGAAAGTATCTGCTCTCAGATTTTGACTTTTATTTTTGCTTTTTGAATTATATGTTTATGAATAGTTCTTCATTTCAGTGTAATCTAGTTTACCAATATATGTTTTTAGTCCTTTGAGGTTCTTAAATTTCTACCTACTCTGAGTAAATATTCTTATATTATATATCTTTATATATTTTTTCATACTAATTTAATCTACCATGATGTTGATAATACTGAGGATAATTGTCATGATTTAGCTGGGGCACAGCTTTTCATTTTTCAATCTAATTTATTGAGATTTCCATTCTTTCTCAATGATTATGCAATAAAGCTGCACTATATATCAAGTTTATGTAGATATATAGGCTTGTTTCTGGGTTCTTAATTCTATTCCTCAGTCTATTTGTTCATCTGTGTACAAACACAATACTGTTTTAGACACAGAACTTTAAAATAAGAAATTTGTATGATAGTTTTTGGTTCCCTATGTAATTCTTCTTTAGAAATATCTTGAGTATTTTTGTTCTTCGCATTTTCATATAAATGTAAAAATTAGCTTGTCAAATTCCACAAAAGCCTTGCTGAGATATTTATTTGAATTAAAATCAATACATAGTTGTCCAATAAATATTTGCTTAATCCAGTGCTGTTGATTTTTCACATTACTAGCATCAAATGAAGTGATTGCAATAGCAAGGTAAACAATTAAAAATCCTAGTTTTAATGCTGTTTAGTGCTAAAAATATCCTTATAAGTCATTCCTTAAACAATTCATTTTATAGATACTTAACCGCAACCATCAGTAGTGAAAATCAAGGTTATAGAGGTATGTAGCTGAAATAGGACTTAGGCAAAGCTGTTTTTTTTTCCCCAATACCTTTCGCAGGCAAAGCTGTTTATTTTTTCTAATACCTTTCATTTGCAAAAAATTTTTACTCAGCACCTCTGTATGTCCATGAATGTAGCAATGAACAAGATAAGAATCTATATTTTGTCAGCGTCTCACTATGTCATACTGCCTCACATCCCCAAACTCAAAAACTCCACAGAGTAAATTTTTACTAAACACATTCTAAGTGCTAGACACGGCATTAGTTGAAGAGAATATGGCAGTAAAGGAAAGAGGAATGACTATCTTCCTCATGGGGCTGACAGTCCACGGGAAAGAGATATCGCAAAAATGTATGTATAAATACAAACTATGCTATGGCTTTGATGGAAAGTTTAGAGTAACACCGGGTATCATGGCAGTCCGAACTAGCCTGGGACATCTGGAAACTTTTTCCTGGGGGGTGTTTTTAATTTTTCTCTAAAGTGCATATAAGAATTATCTAGTTACAGAGGGAGAAGAAAGAGTCAAGCAGAGATGTCTGTATGACTGAGGTCTCTGAGGCAAGAGACAGCACAGCCTATTCCAGGAAACAAAAGGCCATGTCACTCAACACCAGAGACCAAAGTAATGGTATAAGTCAGACAGGAGATAGGACCTCATGATGCGTCAGATACTTTGAGATAAAAAAGAAGTTTCCAAGACAGTGTGAAAGAGTTCTAAAATCCAATAAATTGGGGGTTTCCAAAGTCAATATTCACATTCTTTGAAGTAATAATGATGACTGACTCTATTGATTTTCACTTGGCAGTAAACAGCATCAGACAGTAGAGCTGACTCATCTAAGTAGTAATTGGTTCAGTGGTCTGACAATGATTAGATTAAAACACTAGGAGAAGCATGTGAAGATAATCCAGGATAAAATAAGGAGCTTTGTCAATTTGTAAAACCTTAAACTAGAAACCTAGCTTAAAATTAATTCATATGTAATTATAAACAGAAATATAAAACATTTAAGCCTCCATCTTTTTTGTCTTTTTCAACTTTGTTTTAGCTCATTTCAAATTTTTATGTATAGATTTTAAACTAATATTTCTGTTACCAATTATGGAACCCAGATATTTTAATGACATTTTCAATATGCCAATATATTTTAAAGTGACATTTTATTTTTTTAATATTAGAATTAATATTTAAACAATAAGAACATTTCCCTACATATTCAAAATAATGTCATTACACCTAACAGAATTACTATTGATTCCTCAATATTATCTAATATTTAATTTATATTAAAATCTTCCATATCACTTATGTGAATGGTTTATCCAAAATCAGATACAATTTGCGACAACGCATTGCATTTGGTTAAGCATTTGCATGTAGACATTTTTTTCTTTTTTATGACACCAATCTGTTAAAAAGGCCAGGCTAATTGTCTTGTCATTAGTTTTACCTTTCAGATTTACTGTGTCAGCCTATTCCTTTATGCCTATGATGTTCTATTACTGGAAGTTAGAGTTAAAGATATGGTTACAGTAATATTAAGAGTTTTTGGCTAGAATACAACATAGATGTATATTTCATAACACCTGCCTTCCTTTGGAGACATATCTTACCTGGTTGCTAGATCATCAGTGGATTTAAAGATTGACCATTTAATGCAGTGTGATAAAATTCTGACCTATTTTTCTTTCTTTTTTTTCCCCCATTATTTTATTGCATTTTAGGCTTTGGGGTACATGTGAAGAACATGCAAAGTTGTTGCATAGGTACACACGTGGCAGTGTGATTTGCTGCCTTCCTCCCCTTCACCTACATCTAGCATTTCTCCCCTTGCTATCTCTCCCCAGCTCCCCACCCCCCACCATCCCTCCCCTATTTCCCCACAACTGACCCCAGTGTGTAGTGCTCTCCTCCCTGTGTCCATGTGTTCTCATTGTTCAACACCCACCTATGAGTGAGAACATGCAGTGTTTGATCTTCTGCTCTTCTGTCAATTTGCTGAGAATGATGGTTTCCAGGTCATCCATGTCCCTACAAAGGACCCTAACTCATCATTTTTGATGGCTGCATAATATTCCATGGTGTATATGTGCCACATTTTCCCTATCCAGTCTATCGTCGATGGGCATTTGGGTTGGTTCCAGGTCTTTGCTATTGTAAACAGTGCTGCAATGAACATTCGTGTGCACATGTCCTTATAGTAGAACGATTTGTAATCCTTTGGATATATACCCAGTAATGGGATTGCTGGGTCAAATGGAATTTCTATTTCTAGGTCCTTGAGGAATCTCCACACTGTCTTCCACAATGGTTGAACTAATTTATACTCCCACCAACAGTGTAAAAGTGTTCCTATTTCTCCACATCCTCTCCAGCATCTGTAGTCTCCAGATTTTTTAGTGATCGCCATTCTAACTGGCGTGAGATGGTATCTCAATGTTGCTTTGATTTGCATTTCTCTGATGACCAGTGATGATGAGCATTTTTTCATATGTTTGTTGGCCTCATGTATGTCTTCTTTTGTAAAGTGTTTGTTCATATCCTTTGCCCACTTTTGAATGGGCTTGTTAGTTTTTTTCTTGTAGATCTGTTTTAGTTCTTTGTAAATTCTGGATATCAGCCCTTTGTCAGATGGGTACACTGCAAAAATTTTTTCCCATTCTGTTGGTTGCCGATTCACTCTAATGACTGTTTCTTTTGCTGTACAGAAGCTGTGGAGTTTGACTAGGTCCCATTTGTTTATTTTGGCTTTTGTTGTCAATGCTTTTGGTGTTTTGGTCATGAAGTCCTTGCCTACACCTATGTCCTGAATGGTTTTGCCTAGATTTTCTTCTAGGGTTTTTATGGTGTTAGGTCTTATGTTTAAGTCTTTAATCCATCGGGAGTTAATTTTAGTGTAAGGTGTCAGGAAGGGGTCCAGTTTCTGCTTTCTGCACATGGCTAGCCAGCTTTCCCAACACCATTTATTGAACAGGGAATCCTTTCCCCATTGCTTGTTTTTTTCTGGTTTGTCAAAGATCAGATGTTTGTAGATATGTTGTGTTGCCTCCGAGACCTCTGTTCTATTCCATTGGTCTATATCTCTGTTTTGGTACCAGTACCATGCTGTTTTGATTACTGTAGCCTTGTAGTATAGTTTGAAGTCTGGTTCTATTTTTCTTGTATAGTTTCCCCTTGTTATCAGAAAATAATAGATCTGGTGTATCTTTATCCAATCAAGTGTAAAATTCCCCATTACAATAGTCAGGAAAGGGTAGATAATGCTGCAGTATCAAAGAGTTCAAAAATCTCAATAGCTTACAATGACAAAAATTCTTATTCATTCAAAATCTATAAATTTCCACTTTATGATGACTCGCAACTATATATCTATATGAACACGCTCTTTGCCATAGCCAAGGCAGAGAAAGAACAAAATCGACAAGGATGCAGTGGTTCTGAAATATTTATGCCTATAAATGACACATCTTGCTTCTATTCATATGTCATTCATCAAAACAAGTCATATGGCCACGTCTAACTTCAAAAGATAGAGAAATGCATCCTACTCTGCATTCCTAACAGAGGAGAGGCAGAAGTCACATCTGCTATCCATTTACCTAGCTAGTACTTTTAATGCTAATTGACGATTTTTGCCACAATTACTAGTTTGGGGCTTTTTTCCCCAACTTTTATTTAAGATTCAGTGGGTACATGTGCAAGTTTCTTACCTGGGTATGTTGTCTTTTTATTAAAAATAAAAACACAGAAATGTATATTAATTTACGTTGCCAGTTGAGAGTTTTCCTCATTAAAATATAGATGCATATAACTTTCTTTCAGACTATTATTATTGCATTCAGATTATTCTCTCATATTCTTCTTGATGGCAATTAAGTCCAATTAGAATATATGATTACAGAATTTACTATGCTTTAATTTTCAAGAGTCTCTTAGAAAGAGGGCTGGAAACTGCAACCGTGAATCGTTTGTGAAGATTGAGATCTAATGGGTAGTTTTGGTTGATATATTTGCCACTTAAGGTTCAGCAGGAAGCACAATTTACTGAGAAGCACAATGATTTCAGGTAATGTTTGTGAAGTGCTTTACACCTGGAGCCCTGCATAAACGTAAGAACTATCTGAGTAAAAGGAGCCTTGGCAGCACTTAGATTAGTGTCCACAGAGGGCTTCTTTGACAGTTACTATGGCATTATGGCAAAAAGAAAGTCTCTAGCCAGCCGCTCTCATTTCGTGCGCTTGTTAGTTCTCCGTATTTATTGTCTCTGGGTTTCCCTTAGAGCAATCAGAAGCAAAGCAATTACTTTACAAGGTTGATTTGGTCTAGATCTGGTGTACCCCCAGTAGAGCGTTGTAATAACATTCAGCACAAAGTGGTGAGCAGTGAAGGCGTGTTTTGTCTTTCTGTTCTGTCTCGTGCCAGCTTGTCGTATCCCAGTGTACATGACTGGAGATTTAGCATATTTGCTTGAGGTACGGTTCTGAAAATAGTACAATTGAACCCTTGGGTTGAGGGAGCAAATAAACCTCAAACACTTATAACAGATTCCACTTTTTATTCACTTCACTTTCCTTGTGTTATTGAGAACACATGGCAGTTTCTTTTATTTCACTGTTTTCCCTTGGTTTTCTATCTGTTAAGAAATGGGTGTAAAATGCAGACATAACAGGATCTTTGAGGAGGATTTATTAAATAATTAAATTCAATAATATAAAAAAATTCAATAATATTTTATGTAAAATTTATGGCATAAAAGCTACTTTTTAAAAAACTGGATATAATTCATATTTAAAATACACAAACTAAATGAGAATTTGAAACCACAGTACCCTCGTTGGCAATGATTCAAGTGAAGCATTCTGAAATTCAAATAATTTTCTCTTTTTTTTTTTTTGCTTTCTTCCATATTTTAATCACTATTGAATTATAAAGGATACTGTACTTTTGAATATGTGCCAATGTCACATACATTTTGGATTTTTACACTTTTCCAGCAAATGCTTCCAGAGCATTTGCTTCAACAGGCTCTTTTAATTTTACTCTTGGATATTTATTCCAATCCATGTGTACTCCACAGAACTTTCCTTAGATCAGATATGTTCTATTTTTAAGATATTATTGCTAAACTTTATTGCATCTCGTGAAAACAGTGTAACTTAAAGAAGGTATTCTTTTCCTCTTTATCATCCCAACTCCAAAGATAATAAGGTTGAGCTTTGCTTTTTTTATAAGAGGAATCGAATACTTTGCCTGGGGTCTTTTGTCTTCTCTCTTCATGACTTCGGTTGTCCCTATTGTAAACTAGTTACAAGTATTTAGTTCAGAAATAAAAAGTTAAGTATTTTTAATGCTGGTGAATACATCTGTCCTGCCAAAGGAAGTTGCTATTGGCTACAGAGATAATTCTTTTGGCAGAAGCTTAATTTTTATTGTTTACATATAATTACTGACTTGGATGCCTGTGAGAACAAGATAATTTATTTTAAAAATCTACAGATGGACCACAACTGCAAATATGGCATCAGCAATTTATTTCATAATATTTTAACTCAGCGTATTGTGTTCTGCAACCTCGTTGTTATCATCTCTTCAATCCAAGACTGCTCATTATTCTTTATAGTACAGTTTTGTGAAAAATAGATAAAACATTTATGTGTTTATGTAATCTCACATTTCAGAGGAAGTTCCAGATTCCAAGGCTCCGCTGGCATTAGCAGAGACCTTCAATGAAGAAAGAGCCTTTCTTGGCCTTATGATACTTGCCAAGCTCTTAACTGTCTCATAAGTGTTTCTGAAAATATTGTTGTCATGTGTTTTACTCTGCTTGGGCTATCATAACAAAATACCACAGACCAGGTGGCTTAGGCAGTATAAATTAATTTTCTCACAGTTCTGGAGGCTGGGAAGTTCAAGGTGCCAGGAGAGGTGGTATCTGGTGAGAGTTTCTCCTTGGGCTGCAGATAGCTGCCTCCTTACTGAGTGCATACATGGCCTTCCCTCAGTGCACGTGGATAGAGACACAAAGAGAGTTCAAGCTCTCTGATATCCCTTCTTATGAGTACAGTAATCTCATCAGATCTTGGCTCCACCCTTATTACCTTCTTACCTTTAATTACTTTCTTAGAGGTCCCATCTCTAGATATAGGCAAATTGGTGGTGAATTTTAAGGGAACAAAAACATTCAATCCATAACAGTGTGCTTGGCACCTAAACGTTAGATATTCAAAATATATTTACTATTCATATCAACACACAAGTTTTATATTTTCACTCCAAAATAAAAAAAAAGTTCTCTTTATATACTATGGTACCATTTGGCAGTTTTTTAAAAAGTTAAACATAAGCTTCTCATATGACCCAATAATTCCACTCCTAGGAATCAACACAACTCACATGTTCATAGAAGCATTATTCAGAATAACCCAATACCAAAAAATTGAGATTTCTATCAACCTTGCAAGTAGAAAAATAAAATGTGGTATATCCATGCAAATAATGAATAAAATACTGACACATGCTTCAACATGGATGAACTTCAAAAACATGCTAAGTGAAATAAACCCGATGCAAAAGGCTACATATTGAAGTATTTGATTTATAGGAAGTGTCCAGAAATGACAATTTTATAGAGACAGAAAGCAGAAGTTGCCCAAGATTAGGTTTGGGGGACAGTGAGTCTTTCACAGGATTGATTGCAAATGGAACTCAAAGGAATTTTTTAGAGGGTGGGAGAGGTTTGATGGAAATAGTCTAGAGCTGGATTGTGGAGTTGGGTGCACAACTCTTTAAATTTACTTAAAATCGTGAAATAGTATACATGCAGTGCATGAATTTTATGGTGCATAACTATACCTCAATAAAGCTTTTAAAATACTAACGCTTGCTTGTATAAAATATGTGTCTTTGCATCATTTCAGTACTATCAAGTGAAATTCTTGCCAGCTTTCACTAAGATTCAGTCCTATTCTTCCCCTGAAATGATGATTGGTTTCTGGAACTAATCTCATTATTGTCGATAACTCCTGCTTTCAGGGAAGAAATCTACCATCTACTAGTTTGGAGGATGTTTTCTCATTCATCCAGACTTTTATTTCTTAGTATTTCTTTACATGAAACATTTTACTTTTCTTTTATTAAAGATGTTTGACATCCAGATCATCTGTCAAATGTTCTAGGAAAGGAAAGATTGAGGGTGTTGGTATAACAGAGACTGTCTCACCATTCTTTGGAATTGGCAAATCTTGGATTCAAATCCCAGCTGTCCTTCATGCTGAATGATATAATCGATGTTGCATAACTTCTCTGAGCTTATCTCCTCATCTTTGAAATGTGGATGGCAGCATGAGGATTGTTGGGAATACAGATGAAAATTAGTATAACTTGTTACTACAATGTCTGCAGCATTGTTTATATATGTTATGAGTATTAAAAGTGATTTTTTAATTCCTGAAAAAAACTTAGTATCGTGTATAATTTGTGTATTTTACTAATTCAAATTTACACTGTCTTTTGCTTAATGGGATTTCTCTGAATAATTGAAGAAAATTGTTAAATCAGTAACAAATTTTAGTGATATAATGAACAACAAAATTATTATTTTGAATATAATGAGCATATCAATATAACTTTTCAAGGCTAATATAAGAAGGCAGCTCATGTCAAATTTTTGTGGTATGATCTAAGTCTTTTTGCTCTGTTATGAGCTTGAATGAACCTATAGTATTTAATGATTAAACGATACAACCTACTAACATGAGCTTTGGTGAGAAGTGACTGGCTGGTTTCACTCTAATTCATTTTAGAGAGGATCTTATCACAGCTAATCCAGAGAAAAAGAGAGTTCAGGGCATTCCTATTATTTGAAGGTAGGACAGGTGCAGTCACTTGGAATTTAAAGGAAAAACATAACAGAAATCAGAATCCAGATACTGTTAAGAGTTTATATAAGCCCTTCACCACAAGCCACTAGATTTTTTAAGCTGTGAAATTATTTTTATCCCGTCAATAATGGAGACTAACCTTGACAAAACATATATATTTGAAATGTTTCCAATCCATTTCTTAGCATTTTGCTAAGGCTTTGTAATTTGTGCAGGGTTTTGCTTATCACAACCTTAACTTTGTATTAAATATTAAATATGAAGGGTCATATAACTTGTGTGTCAGTCATTTTCTGGCCATTTTAAAATGCCTTGTACAAAGCAAAGCAGAAAAGCAAAGGAAAACAAAGAGAAGCTTGCTCTTGAGGAGCAAAATTTCTTTCTGAATTTGCTCATGCTCAGAGCAATTGTTTGCTCATAATAAAAAAGCCCTTTTTTTAATTAAAGTGAATGGCATATGAGCAGACACAGTGAGAGGCGATACTGTACATCAAATTTCTATGTGGTGCTAGCTTGTCTTTTGTAAAAAATCTATTCAGTAATAAAATAAAGATAATTCTATAACTTCTCTTATACCTAAGAGTATTTTGGAAGAGTTAACTATTTTCAGTGAGTTACCACTCACATGACCAGTAAAGCCTAGATTCTCTAATATCTCCTTTTCAGACATCAACATGGACTTTAATTATTTGTATGAGGAGGACAGTGAAGGAAAAAACAGATACCAGGATGAATGAAATGTTTGAGACATATTTATTTTGCATATGAGTTGAAATGAATCAAGGAGAATTTTAAAGATTTGTTGGCAACAACTCTCCCCTCACCCCACCAAGTAAAGATCCCATATGGGAGGCCTGAACTGTTAAAATGTACCATAGTAATATTATATCATGCTTAGGACTTTTATCTTTCAAAAAGAAAATAAGAATCATCTGTAAACTATGACTTTATATTTGATTGTGAAGATACACTAGGCAGTTGATTCTTGAACAATACAGGGGTTGGGGACACTGACTACCCATGGAGTTGAAAATCCACACAGAACTTTTGACTCTCCAAAAACTTAACTAGTAATAGCCTGCTGTTAACTGGTAGTCTTACTGGTAACATAAACAGACAATTAACACATATTTTGTATGTTATTTGTATTATACACTGTATTCTTACAGTAAAGCAAACTAGAGAAAAGAAAATGCCCTTTAGAAAACCATATAGAGAAGATAAAATATATTTATTATTCATCAAATGGAAGTCAGTCATCATCTGTGTCATTTCCACACTGAGTAGGCTGAGGAGGAAGAGGAAGAGAAGGGGCTGGTCTTGTAGCTCGGGGTGGCAGAATTGGTCTAAGTCGAGGAGATGAAAGGGGAGGAAGGAAGGCAGAAAAACTCAGTGTAACTTTTTTTTTTTTTTTGAGACGGAGTCTTGCCCTGTCACCAGGCTGGAGTGGCCCAATCTCGGTTCACTGCAATCTCCGCCTCCTGGGTTCAAGCAATTCTTCCACCTCAGCCTCTCGAGTAGTTGCCCCATGCCTGGCTAATTTTTTTATCTTTTTAGTAGAGAGGGGGTTTTACCGTGTTGGCCAGGATGGTCTCGATCTCTTGACCTCGTGATCCGCCCACCTCAGCCTCCCAAAGTACTGGGTTTACAGGCAACTCAGTGTAACTTTACAGAAATACACAGTAATTTTTGACTTTCTTGCTAATCTTTCTTCCACTATTTGCTTTAGTTTCAGTGCTCATATCATAGAAGGGTCTGTGTCGTAAAAGGAATCAAAAGCAGGTTCAAATAAGTGAAACCCGTCTGCCAGGTTTTCTAATGTCAATTTGTTTCTGGAGCTGCTTCATCTATATCTTCTTCCTCTTCATCTGGCACTGGTTTGGAAGCACTCATTTCCATCAAGTCTTCTGTTCATTCTTTTGGTGTGGTGCCTATGAGGTTTTGCATTTCTCCAGGACCTGAATTTGGAAAACCTTCTCCCTGTCCAGCCCCCACCACCTTTTTGTTTGCCATATCTGCAGTCTCTTTCGTGACTTCCCTGATTGGTTCTGTCATAAATTCCAGGAAGTTATGCACAACATCTAGACACAGTGTTCCACAGGAATTTATTGTTTCAGGCTTGATGGCTTTCATGGCTTTTTCTATACCAGCAGTGGCATCCGCAAAGGTGTAACTCGCCACACTTTCGTGATGTTCTCTCTTTGGGGTTTTCCTTTTTATAGAGTACGGTGTATAATGAGCCTTAAATTTTCTTAAGCCTCCCTGATGTAAAGACTGAATGAGAGACATTGTGTTCGGGGTCAGCAACTTCGGCGTTGAACTTATGGGGTTCTGTGTGACCAGAGCCAATGTAAAATACGTCCCTGTTTGACAATTACTTCCTCATTTCGAGGACAAAGCACTAACAAAGCCAATTCAGTAAAAATGTTCTTGTTGTTCATGGGCTGATTGCTGTCCCATCAAAAGACTGACCCTTGGTTTTTATTTTTTCCTTTCAAATCTAGGGGTTAGAAGCTTTATTAATAAGTGTAGTTCTGACAATAAACCTGACTTCAATTGAATAAAACTGTATGGTTAGCCTATCTTTTCTTTCTGCACATTCTGCTGTTCTTTCTTTTTCTTACTAATTATTGTTCTTTGTGGCATTTTCTTTTTCCGGAATGGGACACTTTTGTCTGCTTTAAGAAAACTGTTCAGGCAGGTAGCTTTTCTTCTCAATGATTTTCTCGATGGCATCTAGGAACTCATCTGCTGCCTCTTGGTTGGCAGAAGCAGCTTTTCTTGTTATCTTGACATATTTTGAGCCAAACCTTCTTCTAAAACTATTAAACCATCCTTTGCTGGCATCAAATTCTCCAGCTTTAGATCCTTCAACTTCTTTTCGCTTTAAGTTGTCATACAACGATTTTTCTTTATCTCAAATCATACTAGTCTATAGGTATGCCTTTCTTATAGCAGCCCTGTACCTCCGCAAATTGCATTTTCAATACAAGACAAAAAGTATTTCACAAAAATCACAATTGGCATACCTGTAAGTGCAGCTGCTGGCATAGCTGTAGCAATGGCTTCACAAATTTCTTTTTCTTTTCTTTACAGTAGTTCTTATGCTAGTTTCATTTATTTTTAAATGGTAGGCAAATGAAGCCACAGACCTCATTCTGTAGTACGTATCAAGAAATTCAAGAACAAAATGTCAAGATTTTTCTGTGTTTCTTGGGAGGACTTTCATCCTGGCATTACCGGGGGCCCTGTGTATAGGTCCCTTGGTGTTATTTAAGGTTTATGATATTGCATTACACAGAATGAAAGTACATAAAAATGCAAAATATCTTTTTTTTACTGCAATATGCAACTTACTGGAGAGATAAATTGCTCATGTGACAATGATGAGTGTCACACTGAGTGCATTCTAATAGCAAGAGGTAGCTACAAAGTTATTAAAGTGGGATAGTGTGAATTATACTTAATTTTATGCAGTTATGATTTAATAATGTATCTTTACATTTGTTAACATGTATCTCAACTGCAAATGATGCCATATACTCTTTTTGTTTGTGTGAGTAAAGTTTTATAAAATTTTACTTTTTATTCTTAGAAAGTTTGTATATTTGTGAGTATATGGTGATACTATATAATAAAATAGACTAGTATCTACATATATATCATGAATTCTTGACATACATAATTTTTATTAATTTTCCTGCTATTTCTAAGCTATGTAGTTGGCCTGCAATTTTTTTTCAAATTATTGGAAATCTCTTAGAAAGTTTTCACATATGTATATGTATGTCTGTATATATATTTCTTTTTCAGCTGGAGTTTGCGAAATTGTTATAATGTATTTGTGTTTTTCTTCCTAAATAGTGAAGAACTCACATGCTTTAATAGTCTTGGACTGCATGCTATGCACTTTGTAATTGCTGAAAGAAAGTGCTTTTGAAAATCACTAGAAAGCCACTGTTGAAAATCGCAGAAATTGGGCCGGGCGCGGTGGCTCAAGCCTGTAATCCCAGCACTTTGGGAGGCCGAGGCGGGTGGATCACGAGGTCAAGAGATTGAGACCATCCTGGTCAACATGGTGAAACCTCGTCTCTACTAAAAATACAAAAAATTAGCTGGGCATGGTGGCGTGTGCCTGTAATCCCAGCTACTCAGGAGGCTGAGGCAGGAGAATTGCCTGAACCCAGGAGGCGGAGGTTGCGGTGAGCCGAGATCGCGCCATTGCAGTCCAGCCTGAGTGACAAAAGCGAAACTCTGTCTCAAAAAAAAAAAAAAAAAAAAGAAAGAAAAAAGAAAATCGCGGAAACATTCATCAGCAAGAGAGAGTTCCCGTACTGCACCTGTACTTTCAAAGTATCAGACCAGGTCGCCATATTGCTTTAGACTACCATTACTTTCCCATTTTCTATTCTCACAGTATGGCAGGTGCATGCAATAGATGCTGGAATTTACATTTGGTTCCATGTGGAAGGAAAATTAATATGAAAAGGAAAAAAAATGTAACTTTAAATGGCGTGCTGCTAGCATTTTTTATGTCTGCTGGAAGGGACTTTAGAAATCGCCCATTTAACTCCCTGGTTTTCCATATAAGGTAGCCGAGATACAGAGTTTTTAAGTGGCTTAGCTAAAGTCCTTTGGCTAAAGTCTCAAAGCTAGTTAATACTCTAGCTGAGTTGCCACTGCCAAAATGCCAGACTTCAGTCTTGTATACTATTAATTAACTATTCAGTATGCTATGCCTCTCTCAGCCTAACTATTGGATAACAAAATTTACTTTAGTGGTAATAAACCATCTCTGGGTTTGAGAGAGACAGGCATAGTCCGACTGTTCAAATACATATGAGCTGAAATTCAGAGACATTTGTCTCAGAATTATTTACGATTAAAAAGAAACTGCATCGTGGTTTAGTATCTAATTCTATATAAAATTATCTTTCAGTTTACATGAAAGACCTTTGCTCTAGTAAAGTAGAATTTCATTTTAACTAAGATTTATTTATTTATTTATTTTACTATTTCACGGCTTTATTTTAACTGGAAAACTCAAATAACAAGAAAATACTTTGTTTTAAATGCAGTGACTACATGGCTTCTTTTTATGGAAGCATGGATTATCACACTGCAAATCCTGAACACTAATTCCCCAAAATAATTTGTCAATTTTCCTGAAAATGCTTCATACTAGATGTTTACCTGTAAAGAGATTGAGTAAACAGCACTCTCCTTAAAAAGTTAACAGTGTAAACCACAGAGTCCTTATTTTAAGTTCCAGACATTGCAAGACTTGGGAAATTGTTCTTTGGGAAAGGATTATGTAGAAAAAGTTCTGCTTACTTTCTCTCCTATGGCTTCAACTACCACCTAGATCCCCATGCTGTCCAAAGCTCTAGCATAGATCTGAGTCCTGAAGTTCCTGTCCAGTGTTTCTGAAAGTTGGTTGAATATGTTTTGGAAATGCTACCAGTGCCATAAACTCAACATGTTCAGTCCCGAATTTAATCAAAATAATCTGTTTATTTTCCTGTGCTCCCTATGTATATTAACATAATTGTTCATCTTCATCTTTTTAAAAATTTTATTTATTATTCTTTAAGTTCTGGGGTACATGGGAATAGTAGGAGGCGGGGGCATTGGGAAGGGATAACATTAGGGGAAATACCTAATGCAGATGCCGGATTATGGATGCAGCAAACCACCACCAAGGGACTTGGATGCCTATGTAACAAACCTGCACGATTAGCACATGTACCCAATATCTAATTATTTATGCTTTAAACCTTCTGAGGATGAATAGTCCAGAAAACAGTTATATGCCTCTTGAGAATTCACTGTCTGGAATTTTTCTAGTCTCTCAATTAAAGAGAAATGTTTAGATAAATTTTCATCAGCCCAAAATATATAGTCTGATATTCAACTTTTACCAACCATATAACATTACATTTAGAAAGTAATTTTTAAAAAAGATAACATCTCTCTAGAGAACTACTAAGTGAAATATGCCTAGATGGAAATTCAAACTCTTCCCTCAAAACTTTCCAGAGGAAGAAAGAAAGCCAAAAACTTAGTAGTCTGGTGTGTGTGTGCTGGGGTTGGGTTGAGGTAGGGGGCAGGGAGTATAACCAGATTCATTAACCGTCACTCTTAATCAAAATTGTTCTAAAAATGAATATTTTGCTGGGACAGAGCTGTTAACTGGCTTTGTGTCAGATAACTAGAATGGATAGCTTAAATGAATACATCTTCTTGCCACCGTAATGGCCATTATTTTGAGCACCCATGATGTGCCATATATTGGACATCCATATAAGGAAACTTCATGTTTCAGTTTTATTTAACTTTCCCAATAACCTTAAAAAATTAGTGTTAATTTAGTTTTCTTATATGTAAATACTTACATTAGTGTTAATTTAGTAAGAAAACCAAAGGATCAATCTGATTAAGTAATTTTGTTTAGGTTGCCCAAACTAGCATTTAAAGATGACTTCAGTAAATTAGTATTAAAATGTCAGATATTTTTCCCTCCAAGAGTCAGGCTGTCTCATGTTTCATCATTCTAAGTTACTAGAATTTCAGAATTCTAAGTACTTGTTAAGAACATTGCTTGTATGAATACATTATTAATATAACTATTTAAGTGAATAAATAAAAATGGAGTCTTAAAAACTAATTCAAATATTATAATTGTGTTCTAAAATCCACTATTGATTTTCAAATACAAGATTAAGTATCAGGGACATTAAATGTAAAAACAACCTCTTATTTTTGTAAAGGTAATATATTTTAAAATTTTTTATTGCTTATTATATTTACTTATTTTTTAGAATGAAGATATTAAAATCAAATGTCAGGATTTCATCTAAACAGAATAAAATTTCTATTTGTTTCCTAATTGAGGCTTGGATAAAATGAGAAACTAACAAGCATGTTGGAAAGAAATACTCATTTTACTGGCTTTAATCAGCCCTATAGAATTTTCTTTTTTAACAGTGTTGCCAGGTTACAATCTCTGCCAATGAACTTAATCTAATATGTACGTGAGAAGGAAAAAAGAATATATATATTTGTTATATATACAAATATATACATACACATATTTTTAAACTTACTTTTTAAAGATAACATTTGTGATTCTGTGGAAGAAAATGATCATAAACATTTCATTATTCTAGATTCTGAAATTATTCTCTGCAGTTGGATTGCAGATTGAACAACATTTATATTATATCATGTCACTATAACCAGAGAGATATTTTTCATGTATGCATTTCACACGTGCCACAGTTGCTATGGATTATGTAATCCACGTGCAATGGTTGCTGTGGGTTGTGGAACCCAAATGACAGGGCCGAAGACGTAGTCTTTTCAGATTTTCAGAAGACTTCCTCAAATGTAACTAATCACTCTACAGACAACAATGTCTAGCTTAATGGAATATTATCTGATAAATTTATTTACTGGTTATTAAGATTGATATATTGTTTTATAGATTGAAACTCTGATATTGCCTTGAAAAGCTTTTATTTTCTGTTCAGTAGAGGTTGAAGTTAGCCAGTATTGAAGAATATAAAAAGACTTGGTGGTTTAATGGGTAAAATATGCAACAAGGTAGAAATTGAATGTGATAGCTGTGCTGCTTCTTTGCAAAACAAGGAACAGTCAGAAGTTCTCCGAACTCAGAAATGCTTCGTATGGTTTCCTAATTGAGTCATATATATATTGTTCCTCATATACAGAAATATATGTATATGTATATGTGGCCACTAGAAAATGTATGAGTATATCCAAACAATCTTAATTTTGAAGGTTCATTGTAATTTGAATTGAACAGAATATTATTATCAAAAGTTGGACATCTGTCTTGATTTAGTTTCAAAAGTATCAAAACAATATTTCCCAGAGTATCCCACAAATAATTATTCTTAGTAGGTCTCATAATTTGTATTATTCTACTTGTCCAAAGATGCTAGGTATACACACATACACACACCAGAGTTGTATTTGCTATATTCTGCATTTACATCCTAAGGCTACGGAGTGTGAATTTTAATGCTCTGGACCACAGACGTGGCCTTGAATGCTACGTCCTTTGTTTATTAACCATGTTACTACAGGAAATTTAGCTAAACTCCCAAAATACTTGCTGCTTCATCTGTAAACTGGTGATAATAATACCTATCAAATAGGATTGTTGTAAAGATCACATGCCTCACATATAGCAAAAATCCAATACATGTTAGTATTATGTATTTATTGATATTTATTACCAAAGCCTTTAATATTGTTATGCCTTACTTTGAATTCCATTTGAATACAAAGAGCAAAATGGGAATATTACTCTTTTTTATAGCATAATTTTTCTGAATGAGCAATCAGATTTATCACAACATCTTAAGGAAAATTCAAAATTTTGTTAGATTTAAAAACTCTAGTCATTTCATCCCAGAATAGTATTGCAGTATACTCTATAAAGTGTTCATTATTTCTCACTAACTAGCAGCAACACTGCAGTCTATTTTATATTTTCTTAAATTTCTATGATTTATTATTGCTTGCAGTTTTAGTTATTGGAATGTTGTATCACCATAGAGCAAATAGAATGAACAAAAGTAGGTCTTGATAATAAATTCAATATTTTGCAATTTTAAAAAAGGAAACATTCGGCTTTATGCAGTTGAATTGACTAAATTCAGTATTGGCTTTAAAGCATTCAGTTAGTAAGGAAGGTCTTAGAATCTTTAGTCTTAATCTTAAAAATAAATTAGATGAATTTATCATTTTGTAAAATTCAATTTGATCTTGAGATTTCTGTATCACGCCCAGCTACCTAGTCCAAAAGGAGCTATACTTCTGTACATATCATTTGGGTTCTTTGTTTTTTAATGCTTTGTTAGGCAGCATGTTTCCAAGGGAACCAAATTCAGTTTTCAATTGAGTATTGCCTGTCTTAGTCTGTTAAGGCTGCTATAAGAAAATCACTTAGACCTGGTAATTTATAAACAGGAATTAATTGCTCACAGTTCTTAAGCTGGGAAGTCCAAGATTAAGGCTTCAGCAAATTTGATTTTGAATGTGGGATAAACGTTTGATCACCCTGGGCTTCAAAAATGCTGCTTTCCTGGTACATTTCATTATACATTACAAATGTATAATGTAATGAAAGGAAATGTACTCATGTCATGAAAGGAGCCAACAAGCTCCCTAGGCCTCTTTTGTAAGGGAACTAATCCTATTCATGGTTTCTACCCTCATGGCCCAATCACTTCTTAAAGTCCCCACCTCTTAATATTATTAAATCAGGGATTATGTTTCAACATGTACATTTTGGAGCGATACAAACATTCAGACTATAGCAACATTTAAGATAAACTTGGAAATCCCAGATACAGGTGACAGGGGGATGGAGACAGCAAACCACATTGCCATGTATGTACCTATGCAACAATTCTGCATGATCTGCACTTGTACCTCAGAATCTAAGTACAATTATATTTTTATATATATATATATATATGATAAACTTGAACTAGTCAGTCTTCCTGGATCAAGACAACACGCAATATTAATCTTGTAATGACTGAAAAAATTTACAATGATGCTATATCAGACACTTTTTTCATTGCTATATCACAATAGTACATATTTTGGGAATACACATGATGTTTTGATACATGCACACATATGCAATGATCAAATCAAGGTAATTGGGATATTCATCACCTCCAATATTGATCCTTTCTTTATGTTTGGAACATGACATTTCTTCCCTTCTAACTATTTTGAAATGTATAATAAATTATTGTTAACTATAATTTCTTTACTGTACTTTTGAATACTAGAACATGTTCCTTTCATCTAACTGTATTTTTGTACCTGTTAACCAACTTCTCTTCATTCCCACCCCTTTCCCTTCCCAGCCTCTGGTGACCTCCATCCTATGCTCTACCTCCATGAGACTCACCTTTATAGCTCTCACCTATGAGTGAGAACATGTGATATTTATCCTTCTGTACCTGGCTTATTTCGTTTAACATAATGACCTCCAGAGCCATCCATATTGCTGCAAATGACAGGATTTCATTTCATGGCTAAATAACATTTCACTGTGTATATATACCACATTTTCTTTATCTATTCATCTGTTAATGGACACTCGATTCCATAACTTGCCTATTGTGAATAGTGCTGTAATATCCATGACTGTGCAGATATCCTTTGGTACACTGATTTTCTTTGATATATATACCCAGCAGTGTGAGTGATGAACTGTAAGGTAGTTCTATTTTAGATTTGTTTGGAGAAACCCCATACTCTATTCCATAATGACTACTGTTTTACATCCCTGGTGTACAGATATTCCCCTTCCTCCACATCCTCAGCAACACTCATTATTTGTCTTTTTGATAATAGCTATTCTAACTAGAGGGAGCTGATATCTCAGTGTGATTTTGATTTGCATTTTCCTGTTGATTAAGGTTGTTGAGTTTTTATTTTCAGATTCCTGTTGATCATTTGTATTTTTTGTTTGTTTGTCTTTAGAAATGTCTTTTCAGGTGTTTTTCCCATTTTTTAAATCAGATTTTTTTTCCTGTTGAGTCATTTGAGTTCTTTATTCTGGTTATTAATTCCTGGTTGAATGCATAGTTTGCAGATATTTTCTCCCATTCTGTAAGTTGTTGCTTCACTTTGTTAATTGTTTTCTTTGCTGTGCTGAAACTTTTTAGCTTGTTGTAATCCCATTCGTTTATTTTTGCTTTTGTTGCCTGTGCTTTCGAGTTCTTTCTAAAAAAACTATTTTTCCAGACCAAGGTCCTGTAGCATTTTCTCTTTTTCTTCGAGCATTTTCAGAGTTTGAGATATTACATTCAAGTCTTTAATTCATTTTGAGTTGACATTTGTGTGTGTGGTGAAAGAGGAGTCTAGTTTCATTCTTCTGCATGTGTTTATCCAGTTTTCCCAGCACTATTTATTGAAAATACTGTGATTTCCCTATTGTATGTTTTTGGTGCCTTTGTCAAAGATGAGTTGGCTGTAAAGCATGAGTTTATACCTGGGTTCTCTATTCTGTTCCATTGGTCTGTGAGTCTGTTTTTATGTCAGCACCCAATTGTTTTAGTTACTGTCTTCCTTAGTAGTAATCTTTGAAGTCAGGAAGTGTGATGCCTTCAACTTTATTCTTTCTGCTCAGGGTTGCTTTGGCTATTTGGTGTCTTTTGTGGTTCCATACACGTTTTATAATTGCTTTTTCTATTTCTGTGAACATCATCATCGGTATTTTGATAGAGATTGCATTGAATCTGTAAATTGCTTTGGATAGGATAGACATTGTAATAATTTTAATTCATCAATTTCCCATGAATGTATCTTTCCATTTTTTTCTCTTCAATTTCTGTCTTTTACAATTTTCCTTGCAGTGATATTTTATTTCCTTAGATAGATAGATTTATAAGTATTTTATTTATTTGTAGCTATTGTAAATGAAATTGTTATTGATTTCTTTTTCAGATTGATAGCCATTAGAACATAGAAAAGCTACTGATTTTTGTATGTTGATATTTAACCCCTAACTTTACTAAATTTATCAGTTCGAAGACATTTTTAGTGGAGTCCTTAAGTTTTTCTAAATATAAGATCATAGCATTTTCAAACAAGAATAATTGGACTTTTTCCTTTCTAATTTGGATGCCTTTCATTTCTTTTTCTTAACTAATTGCCCTGGCTAGTACTTCCAATACTAAGTTGAGTAAAAATGGTGAAAGTGAGCGTCCTTGTCATGTTCCAGATATCAATGAAAAGGCTTCCCTTTTTTTCTGCATTCAATATTATATTAGCTGTAGTCTTGTCACATAAGGCCTTTACCATTTGAGTTATGTTCCTTCTATATTCAATTTATTGAGGGTTTTTATTGTGAAATGATGTTGAATTCCATCAAATGCTTTTTTGGCATCTATTGAAATGATCATATGTATTTTGTCTTTGATTTTGTTGATGCTTTCTATCACATTTATTAATTGTATATGTTGAATCATCTAGTGTCCCTGGGATGGTTTTCACTTGATTATGTGAATAATTTTTAATGTGTTATTGAATTCTATTTGCAAGTATTTTTGAGGACTGCAGCATTTACGTTTGTCAGGGATATTGGCCCATAGTTTGCTTTTTGGGTTGCATCTTTGTCTGATTTTGGTATCAGAGTAATGCTGGCCTTGCAGACTGAATTTGGAACTATTTCCTCCTCTTCAATTTTTGAGATACTTTGGGTAGAATTGGTATTTGTCCTTCTTTATATGTTTAGTAAAATTCAGCGGTGTATCAACTCCTGGGCTTTTTGTGGGGGTGGGGGCAGGCATTTTACTACTGCTTGAATCTTGTTACTCCTTATGATCTGTTCAAGTTTCCCATTTCTTTGCAGTCGAATCTTGATAGATGTGTCAAGGAATTTACTCATTTTTCTAGGCTTTCCAATTTGTTGTCATATAATAGTCCAATTTGTTCACAATAGCCTCTGATGAAACTTTCTATTTCCTTGACATCAGTTGCAGTGCTTCCTTTTTCCTCTCTGATTTTATTTGAATATTCTCACTTTATTTCTTAGTTGTCCTAAATAAGAGTTTGTTGATTGGATTTTATTCTTTTCAAAAAAACAACTTTATGTTTTGGTAATCTTTTCTATTATTTTTTTAGTCTGAATTTCATTTATATTTGTACTCTGATCTTTATTATTTATTTATTTCTACTAATTTTGGGTTTGTTTTGTATCATGAAAAAATATAGGATTAAAATAAAATATGTCTTTATAAAATTAATTTGAGAGTTTCATGAAGAATCCAATGCACTCAAAACTTGGCATAATTAAGATGAGGCCTAACTCTTCTTTTTAAATTAAAATTGGCACAAGATTTAGAACTTTTAATTTGTATTTACTAAGATAAATTTTAAAATTTGGATTGGTGGTGTTCGAAATATTTAAAAATACATAATTTATAGAAAATATATTAAAATATTTTAATTTTTGACATGGATATTGGGTTTAAAGAATGTACATAGATAAAGTCATATTTGCATGATGTATTTTTGTGAGGCAGTGAGTAATCCTTTTGAGACTAGATTCTTCACCAGACTTTATTAGGAATAAAGTCTATTTAGGAAAAACAAGGATATGGAGGTATATAATTCACTGGGAAATAACAATGGGGATAGAAAGAGCAATTACTGGAAAATTTAGAATATTTTTTCACTCCTAAGACTGTTACAGTATTTTATGACAGCTTCTAATTCCTTCTCCTAAACACTCATGAGCATAATTATCTTTGTGCATCTACATCAGTGTGCTAGATTTAAACAGCCTAGTCTAATACAGGCATAGAACTACCCTTTTAGGCCTCAGGGAGAACAAGAATATTATTGTTAAGAGTTAGTTTAGAAAAAACAAACTTATTGGGAACCATCCAGCTTTCCCCTGAAATGAGTTATTTCCTTGAATATAGATTTCTTTGCGTGTTGCATGCCTACTACTGTATCTATTTAAGTCAAAATTAGCTCATAATTTTATTAATGAGCAGAAACATGTAAGGACTATTTAATAAAAGCAAGCAAGTTGACTAGTTTTAACTTTATTAATCTTCAGTGTACGTAGTGCCTAGAACAGTGCCTGACTTTTGACCACACAGATTGAACATCTGCTGAAAGGATTCTGAATAAAATATTCATATATTCTAAAGATCTTATCCATGGAACAATATCTGTATTTTTGATTTTTTGCATTCAAGCAAAATAATTAAACAGTAATTTGAATGAATGGTGAAAATATATTGAATTGAAATTATTATAAGCCTTTTTACCTGTTCCTTCCCAGGTAAAAACTCTAAATTATTTTCATGTTCACTTTGACTTGTATTAAGTACAATGAATTTTAGATGAAGAGGAAAAAATATAATTACTTATATTTGACTAAATGGTTTAATTTTTTTTTCTATCAAATCCTATCAAAGGTTTTACTTATCATATTTCCAGCCTTCAGTGAAGGTCCTTTTACTAATTTCTTATGACACAGTGAATTTCTCCCTCTTCATGTTGATGGTCCCTTAACTTGTATTTTCATCACCTGGGTAATGCGACTGACAAGTGTGTATATGAACACTGACACATCTCATCGATATATATTGTAGTCAAGGAGAGTAATTTGCCCAAAGATCGTAGCCTGCCCAGCAATTTATCTCACACCTGCCCAGACAGACACACCAGTCTAGCTCATCCATCAAAGTTCATGATGTGAGCTCAGTGGAATTCGAAACTTACAATAAGAAAATGAGATTGGTGTAATCAAGATTATATGCAAGGTGACATAGAGCAAACAGTTTCAAGGCTGTATTTTAAAACAATTATTTTTCAACATCTAAGCATTCAAGTTAGCCTGAAAATACTTAGGTGTCTTTTTAAATATATTTTTTTCAGGTTATGTTTTCAGACAAACTTTTAGAGATTTCAAATATAAAAATTTCCAAACAAAAAAAATGAATTAAATTAGAGAACAACACTTGAAATGTTTTTACTTGAGAGAACCACAGACTAGGTGTTTTAAATTCCTAAATGTATAGAAAGGTGAATTGCAAATATAAATCTCTGTATTATTTCTGCATTATCATCCATTTTCATAGGCTCAAAAATTTTAAATGCTAGAATCAAATGTGTCATTATTCAACCCTAGAACAATAAACATTAATGCCTCTCCAGTTCATTATGGGAGCATCTTAACATTAAAAAAGTTTTAGCATATTATTCTGTTTTCAAAATTTTGTTTTCCAGAATCAGCACTGGAAGGAAACAGATAATGCTATCCCTGTTTTATAGATGAGAAAACTGAAATTTTGAGAGATTAAGAAACTTGTTCAAAGTCACAAAACTGGCTCATGAAAATTCTAATAATGGAATCTAGATCTCCTGAATCCAAAATTTTTTCTTTCAAAATGCAAGCCTACCTTCTGTGGTACTTCTGTGTTTCAGAAATTATTGGTGCATGTCATTAAGTAGGGCATCAGAATTTCAGAGCTGAAGTAAATCTTGGAGACCATTTAATATAATGTCCCTGATTTTATAGAGAAGAAAATTAAGTTTAGAGAAAGGGGGTAGAACTGAGACGAGAACTCAGGCTCCTAGATTCACCAATCAAATACCCTTTATAGAATACCAAGCTTTGCCTCAGATAGTCATTCTAATATTTGCATGTTATAGCATGTGAATTTATTGTCTCTATTTTATCACTCACAGTATAGAGACAATGTTATCCAAAAGAACTGTTCCACTAAGCAGGACACTATAGACGTTTTATTTAAAAGTACCTATTCTCAAATTGTGTGCATATCCAGGTACCAATCTAACGTGAAAAGATTCTGGTTTAAAATTTAAATTAAAATTATCATTATTATGCACCAGTAGCCCACCAAAAAAAGTTCAAATTTGTTATATTTGTTTTATTAGCTTTGTGGTTAGAAGAATCAGTCCCTGGAACATAACTGTACCATCTTTGGAATATTACATTAGGATAATACACATTTCTTAAATACTGGTTTCAGTTTGTATTTGGATGTTTTAGCACTTTGGTAGTGTAGATTACATTTTAATACAAATGAGTGGTTAGATAAAAAAACAAAAATCCTGTTTTTAGGTGGCTTAGAAAGTTAAAGTTCAAGTACTACTACAAATAATAAATTATATTAGCACTTAATTCAAGTAATAGAACACAAATTAATTAATCTGCATCTTCCTAGTATAGACCTCTGTAGATATCAGACATACATACTTAGGACAGGACACATTTTTGACAATAAATATGGCACGGTGTGGTAAATATCCGAAGTTCCAGTTTTTCAAATTATCCCTTTTATGTAAAAAAATTGTGCAACTTAAATATGTACTGTCAAGAAAGAAAGAAGGAGTGGGGATCTGAAGGTATTAAATTGACTAATTTGTCTGGGTCAGATGTTTCAAACCTCAAAATTGACCTCAATTCAAATATTTCAGAGGATGAAATATGAGCAAAGATCCAAATTGTCGCACGTTTAAAATCTCAATAGATGTCCTTGTTTATTGAAAGCTCTTATTGTCTTTCTGGGTTTAAGATTAGGAGGTGGAGATGGTGGCTGAAACTCCATGGTGTGGTTGTATTCTAGTGCTGTGGTATCATGCTCTTGTTTCTGTAAGTACCATTTTTATTGATGCTGGCCAAGAAAGAAGAGAACACAAAGATCAAATATCATAATTTTGTGTAAATTGCGTCAGATTTACAACCAGAAGAACAATAAACTGGAAGTTGGAAAATGTACACCTTGCTTTTCACTTGTCCGTGAAATTCTCTGCTATCCTGAGATACTCATAACTTCTGATATCTCTGTGTGTGTGTGTGTGTGTGTGTGTGTGTGTGTGTGTGTGTGTGTGTGCGCGCGCACTCACGTGTACATGTGTTCTGGTAACAAGAGGATGAAGTTAGACCCAAGGATGTCTTTTACCTTCTACCTGTGAGTTTATCGTGAGAGGACACTCAGAATGTCTGTTTGAATTTTTGTGTTTAGTGGTTTTAATACCCTTAAAATCTACCCTATTCAAAGTTGTTTCTATTCAAAAATGTTTTACACTAAAACAGTTCCTTTATCCTTTGAAAAATTCACACGGCATTCGCTGCAAAGGGACTGTCCAGCCTGCAATGTGAAAAGTGTGTCCATCGTCACACAGCGCTGATAGGCTGCAGTAATTACATTGGTTAAATAGGACTTTCTCCTTCAACTGGCAAGAGTTACTGTAGGTTCTTCTTCAGAGAAACTATTTCGTTAGACAATATGTGACCTCTCGTTGGAGTTTGTTATTCTAATAATTATTCAGAGATGGAGAAAACTGATTACCTTAGTCTTTTTAGCACCTTTGTTCTTTACAATGAATTCTTATTGCTGCCAGAGTCACTAAAATGCCATAATATCCCTTAAGTTTGGCCACTATAGCTATCAGGAGGAGAACCATTGTGGCATTTGATAAGTTTTATGTCATGGCCACAGATCTTTTTTATGAGCTATTGTTTGCTCTGTTATGATAACCTTAAGAATAGCATTGTAATTTAACTTTAGTATTGTGGATGACTTTGACTGCATTTTCAGATATTTTTGTTTTTCAAGTACAAAAATGAGACTGTCTAACAACCACAGCTACACCACATATGAATAAGTTTGGTGTCTTGTAGATGACCACAGAATAAACAGCAGCAATTATACAGCACAAGAAAACATTAATGAGAGGAAAGAAAACTATACTTAAAGCCATTCTTGAACCATATTCAGTTTGTTTCTCTGTCCAAATCTTAATGTTTTACATTTATTTCTCATGTTTTCTGTCCCCTTTGAAAAATTAATTTCTCCTCAATAGCTTTGCCTTCATAGAAGTATCAGTAGTATTTGTACATAAAGGTATTTTTTCCTTTGATAAAACTACCAAATTGTCTGTTTTCCGTATGATATAATAGCTAAAGACCAAGAAGGACTTGAATATAGTAAGGAAACAGTCTTACATGTTTGTGTATTTGTTTTTCAGATTCAAATTTTGTGACTTAAAAATGGACATTAATTAATAGCAGTTATTATTTATTAAACACTATGTGCAAGACACTGTATCATGTGTTTTCTATTTACTGTTTTTAGTGGATGTTATCTCCATTTAACCAATGAAAAAGAGAGGCTTCAAAGTTCTACTTTAGGATAGTTTAGCAATGTTTTAAGTAACAGATTATCCTATTACAGGTCATTGGTTGACATTAGTACCAAAGCATTTCAATTACTACATAGTCCCATATGCTATTCTAACTTACTAAAGCAATTAAACAAAAGGAAAAAGTGTAGTGTAAATAAAATAAGATTTATTTCAGTTTTTTTGATTAATACTTATGATTTTCATGTGACTTAAAGATACCGATGACTTTTGAGTTTGAAGTCATGTGACAATCTATTTTAACCAAAATACTGTAATATACAAGATCCAGAGATGTGTTCAGCCTCAGTGGTCATTACGACATAAGTTGTAGGACAATGCAGAAACTTTTTGGTGTCTCATGTTGGAATCACCTCCAGAGCTTTCATCACACTTTATAATGTCCCAGTGATGTGCATCTTTATTCGTTGAGGAAAATATATATTTTCAAATTGTAAAAATTAATCAAATGAGATTATAACCACAAAATTCTTATACCCTCTATATAAAATATTCAGTAAATTTAAGTTTTATTCTTATAGCTGTTAATATTAGTAAATTAAAGCCAAGTCATACATTGAATGACTAAATTGAAAAACACCACTTGCAGCACTGGGCATAATGAGATCGATTTCCTTATTTGGCTTTGGAATGACTCTAAAGGCAGTTTCAAGGGAGAAAAATCCAAAATTTCTTAAATTAGTGGCAATATAAGTGAATAGTTTCCCAAATGACAGACAATGAAAAACACTATTCCTTTAAATAATGTCTTTTTCCATACTATACTATTTACTTACTATACAATTTCATGATTGGTAATTTCATTATTAGAAATAATGAATAGAAATTAGAAATAATGATAGGCACTTCATTTGGATGACGAGACATAGTCTGTTATTTAGAACACCCTTTTCAATGCTTGATCATCTTTTGAAAATCAGTAATATAAAAATGTAACAATAAACACATATGTAGAGCTTACTGTGTATCAGGTACTATTCACTTTATATCAATTTATTTATTCAGAGTAACTTTATGAAGTGAGATCTATTATTATTAACTCATTTTACAGATGAAGAAGGAAATGCATATACCTGAAAGGTAACTTGCCCAGAATAATAGAGCCAGAAAGTAGCAAAACTAGGATTTGAACCCAGGCAATCTGGCTCCAGTGTCTATGTGCATAGCTAACCCTGAGACAATCAGCAAAAATTACTTTAAAGTATTAATAAGAACTACATTGACTAACCATATAAAGATTTGTAAAAGGAAGTATAAGAATCATTAAACTTAATTAAATTGACTATAACATTATTTTTGTATTTTAATCAAAATTATAAGACATTTAATTATATTAAATTTATGTATTTTTCCCCATCAATAGAAATTTTCAGTCCTCTGAGATATGTAACTTTTGTTTAAATGAAAGAACACAGGATCATCTGCTTATTTTTGACCCATGGCATTTCAATATTACCACACAAAATGATTCAACATTTTGGCAGATTCTGCTTTTTAATAAGCTTTATTATTTTAAAGTATGTTATACATGAAGAATGTTATAAGTAAAATGATATTTGTCTCATTTTCAAAAATTCAACATAAAAGAAAAATGTTTAGCTCTCCTGTAGAAGTTTAATTCAATCAGAGAACAATGTGAATATTCCTAGTACATATGTAAATTACCTTATTTTGATGTTCTGAGCAACAAGTGCTCAAGTTCTTAAAAAAAAAATAAGCAAAAAGTAAATAAATAAAAATTTTAAACCCTAAACAACAGGGAGACGTTTTAAATTAGAAGCTTAGCACTGTTTGATATTGCCTTAGAAATTAATACAACATAATTTTATTAAAATACATTTTTGCATTATAACACTTTGAAACATAGTAATGAATTAGAATATCTTAAACTCATTATACAATCACTAATATTTTTAATGATTCATTCTGGAAAATGTAAGAAAATATATTTTTAAAATAGTAACATCATTCCCATTATGGGTGAGAATTTAAAGTAGTTAAAATTTTGGTGACATAGGCTTCTCTTTAAATGTTTTTAAAATAGTAACTTAGTGTACATAATGTGGCTTTTTCAACAAGAGGTTTTGAGGAATTTAGCTACTTACTCTAGCAAGCCGTCAATCTTGTAGAGTCTTCTCTGAAATGATTGGGAAAATTGAGAAGCACATCATCAGAGAGCAGGCTCACCTATGATTTTTAGTGATTAACTGTTCGGGGCAAATAAGAAACCAAGCTGAAACAGCTAAAGATTCATTCATAATGGAATCTAAATATGTGAGTAAAATTCCCTTCATTTGCTCAACATATAACATTAGATATCACCTGGTAGCATTACTTTAATGACAAATCTTAAGATATCTGAAACTATCATTAAGAGGGAAGATAGCAGTTGCTAGCAATTTAAAGAGAAAGTCACTGGGTTGTTTATACAAATACATACCATTGCTGCAGCAACCATAAACTTTTTTCTTCCCATAATGTGAAAAGTTATTCATGTATTCAAATTTCAGATATATCCAACAAAATAGTTCAGAGGTTATTTTAATTTCAAAAAAGTAGAGTTAACATTCTGCAGAAACTTATAAAATACATACCATAAGGAAAAAAAGTGTCTCTCAAATGATACATTATTTTACTTTTGTTTTAAATAAACTAATCAATTTGTAAGCTTCACCCATGACTTAAGACTTGTGAATTTGAACATTTTACCAAAGGAAGTGAAAAAAATAATAACTCGAACTTTTTTCTTACAGTATTCCTCGTAATTACTTAGGAAAAAAGAGAATCTCTCGTTGAAAAAGTCACATTATGTAATCTAAATTACTATTTTAAAAATATTTAGAGAGAACTATGTCACCAAAATTTTAACTACTTTAAATTCTCACCCATAATGGGAATAATGTTACTATTTAAAAAAATATATTTTCTTACATTTTCCAGAATGAATCATTAAAAATATCAGTGATTGTATAATAAGTTTAAGATATTCTAATTCATTACTATGTTCTAAAGTGTTATAATGCAAAAATGTGTTCTAATAAAATTATGTTGTATTAATTTCTATGGCAATATCGAACAGTACTATTTCTAATCCACGATTTCTTTTTATTAAAGTGTTACTAAAAAAGATCATTTTTCTCATGTTTGGAACACTGCTATTTTAGGATTTAAACATAACTTTAATTACTGAAGCCTAGTGGAGCAGGAGTTGCGGAGGGAGGGAAATGTTGCTGAATTAGAACTTGAACTAGAGTCAAGCGTTAATCATTTTTAGAAATTGTGCTGGCTTTTTAATGGTGCTTGGTTGAAACTACCAGAAACACATTTCCATCTTAACCCCATCTGGGAACATTGGTTTATGACTAAATCGTAAGAGCCAGATAATGAGCAGTGAGCATAAAAACCGATCCTGCCTCTACTTTGCTATTTTTTCTGCAGAGATATCTTTTTGATAAAGGGAAGTTGATCCTCTTATCCTGTGGATGCTATGGAGAAAACTCAGCTGTTAGTGCTGTTATGTGAAAATACCGCTGATCAAGACTGCTTATACTTGGCAGCTGGGCAAAGGGAATAGGATATTTGTTTGGTTTTGTTTTGTTATTTTAGCTTTAGAAAAAGACAGGGAAAGTAAATTGCATAACTCCTTACGAAATCTGAACTTCAGAAAACTGATCTAGCAAGAGAAGAAAGAGCCAGTTAGGAGTCATGAATCGGAAGTTTAAACTAAAACTAAAAGGGTAGTACTTATAAACTCAATCAAA
>NW_022437041.1:2903220-2904493 GCF_009761245.1 Sapajus apella | reverse complement strand
AGGTTTTATAAATCTGATAATCTTGTAAATATAGCAAAATGTTGGAAAATGTATAACAATTATTTTGTGTATTTATAAGGCTGTTCTGAGGAATGTAAGCTTTTTTGTTTATAGATTGCTTTCTTAAAATTATCAGGTTCAAACTGAATATTTATCATCTTAGATGTCATCAATTACATGTTATATTGGCCAAGCCATAGTTATTTTGTGAGGAATATGAATGAGTTTTGTAAGATTAGATGTAACATTTTATATTGAGCCTAAATCTGATCTTACAAGGTTATTTCCCGTTTAATATGTATTTCCCGCTTTAATTGCCTGCCCTATGTTCAGCTGACTTACTTCTGTCATCTTTATCTTACCTATACAGAGTATCTTTTTAACAGGCAGAGTAATTTAAATCCTCTCTTGTAAGAATAAGACTTTTGTACAAGTCTAAATAGTTTATAGCGTCTTCACATTGCAAAAATATCTTATTTTGAATTGGACAGTGCTTTACCTGCCAAATTAAGGAAAAGTCAGAGCATTATCTTCAAACTAAATGGCGATCAATAGCTATATAGTATTATTCATGTAAAAACAATCTTTCTGCCCTTTTGTAAGTTATAAGAATTTATTTTTAAGTTATTTTTGTCAAGGATTTTATGTTGATAGATCCACATATCAGTGCAAGCATAGAGTCTTTAGAGTAGAACTGGGCCATACATTTCAACTGGCTTTAAATATTTACAAATTTTTTTGATTTTTTTTGTGTGTAAATTCCACAAAATCACTAAAATGATTTTAACTTAATTTGATTTTTTCAATTATAAGATATTCAGAAGATTCAAAATTCTAAAGTTTCTAACAAGAAAACTGTGAAAAATTTCCTGATATTTATGTTCCCTAATAACACAGTTCCTCTCCTTATGGAAACCAATATTCCCAATGCCTTCTGAAAGATTCTCACTATAAAAATTTCAATCAAGGCCGGGCGCAGTGGCTCACGCCTGTAATCCCAGTACTTTGGGAGGCCGAGGCGGGTGGATCACGGGGTCAAGAGATCGAGACCATCCTGGTCAACATGGTGAAACCCCGTCTCTACTAAAAAAAATACAAAAAATCAGCTGGGCATGGTGGCGCGTGCCTGTAATCCCAGCTACTCAGGAGGCTGAGGCAGGAGAATTGCCTCAGCCCAGGAGGTGGAGGTTGCGGTGAGCCGAGATCGCGCCATTGCACCCCAGCCTGGGTAACAAGAGTGAAACTCCGTCTCAAAAAAAAAAAAAAAAAATTT